>NC_064857.1:49896019-49951019 GCF_024139225.1 Suncus etruscus
GCCATTTCCCTTTCCCAAGGACCTCAATGGCTCCTCCTTTCAGCCCACTCCAATCAAGTTGTGTGAATCAATGTTCCCTTTGGCCTTATTTACTGTGAGTCTTTAGGTTCCACATCTGAGAGAGATCATTCTATATCTGTCCCTTTCTTTTTGCCATGTCAAGAAATCTTAGCAAATTAAAAAAAAGCTGCTTATATGAGCCATCCCCCATCAGTATGATAAAATGAATAAATTAAAACTTATTATATTTTTAATTTTTTTTAGAAAACTATTTTATACTTAAGATTATAGATTTACTTTTAACATTTTTTTTTTGTTGTTTTGGGGTCACACCTGGTGGCGCTCAGGGCTTACTCCTGTCTCTACACTCAGAAGTCGCTCCTGGCAAGCTTGGGGAACCATATGGGATGCTGGGATTCATTCGTCCTGGGTCGGCTTCCTGCAGGGCAAAGGCCCTACTGCTGTGCTATATCTCTGGCCCCAATTTTTTAATATTTAATAAAAAATTTTTAAATGGAAACCATTGTGATGTACAATGTTTTTCATAGTTGGATTTCAAATATACAGTTTCAGGTTCAATCCCACCATCAGTGACAACCTCCCTCTACCAGTGTTCCCAGAGTGCATCCCATGCCACCACCAGCTTCCCCCAGCCTGCCAGCATAATAGGTCAATTTTAAGTTTAGATAGTTAAAGTTTGGGTCTTATGATTTCATTGTTGTTGACTCTGGCTTGGATATTAAGTTCTGTTCTGTCTTAACACCACCTATGCATCAGAGACCTCTTGGACCCTGTCCCCCATCCTTTAATAATTGTGTTCTCCCATCCACTCAGTTTCTTTCCTTCTCACTATACTCTGGGGCCTAGAGTGTTCTCGAAAACTTCCATTTACACCATCACATTTCTTCATGCAGTTATTCTAAATACCATATATAAATGATATTCTATATTTGTACTTCTTCTGGATCACTTTATTTAACATAATATCTTCCAGTTCCAACCATGTTGCAGCAAATTGCATGATTGCATCTTTCTTTACAGTTATGTAGTATTACATTATATATATGTACCACATCTTTATGTTCCACTCGTCTGGCTTTGAACATATAGGTTAATTCCAAGTCTTAGCTATTGTACTGAGTGCTGCAATGGATAGCTGTGTGCATTTGGATCAGTATTTTTCTGTCCTGGGGATAGATACTCAAAATTAGAATTTTTGCTTATTCAGTGTTTATTCTTTTTGTAATCTTGTTGATATTCCCTTGTTTTTTGTTTCTGGTTTGTCTTGTTTTACTACCTTTTTCTTATTTTTTCCCTTCCTTCTTCTTTATTTTACTTAAACAAATTTATTACATACATGATTGTGTTTAGGTTTCAGTCATGTAAAGAACACCACCCATCACCAATGTTCCAAATATCCCTCCTCCCCACCCAACCCCTGCCTGTACTCTAGACAGGCTTTCTATTTCCCTCGTACATTCTCATTATTAGGATAGTTCAAAACTTAGTTATTTCTCTAACTAAACTCATCCCTGTTTGTGGTGAGCTTCATGAGGTGAGCTGTAATTTCCAGCTCTTTTCTCTTTTGTGTCTGAAAGTTATTATTGCAAGAATGTCTTTCATTTTTCTTAAAACCCATAGATGAGTGAGACCATTCTGCGTCTTTCTCTCTCTGTGTGACTTACTTCACTCAGCATAATAGATTCCATGTACATCCATGTATAGGAAAATTTCATGACTTTATCTCTCCTGATAGCTGCATAATATTTCATTGTGTACATGTACCAGAGTTTTTTTTAGCCATTCATCTGTTAAAGGGTATCTTGGCTGTTTCCAGAGTCTTGCTATGGTAAATAGTGCTGCACTGAATATAGGTGAAGGAAGGGATTTTTGTATTATATTTTTGTGTTCCTAGGGTATATTCCCAGGAGTGGTATAGCTGTATCGTATGGGAGCTCGATTTCCAGTTTTTGGAGGAATCTCCATATTGCTTTCCATAAAGGTTGAACTAGACGGCATTCCCACCAGCAGTGGATAAGAGTTCCTTTCTCTCCACATCCCCGCCAACACTGCTTGTCATTCATTGTGATGTGTGCCAATCTCTAGGGTGTGAGGTGGTACCTCATAGTTGTCTTGATTTGCATCTCCCTGATGATTAGTGATGTGGAGCATTTTTTTCATGTGTCTTTTGGCCATTTGTATTTCTTCTTTGTCAAAGTGTCTGTCCATTTCTTCTCCCCATTTTTTGATGGGATTAGATGTTTTTTTCTTGTAAATTTCTCTCAGTGCCTTGTATATTTTGAAGATTAGCCCCTTATCTGATGGGTATTGGGTGGATAGTTTCTCCCACTCAGTGGGGGGCTCTTGTATCCTGGGCGCTATTTCTTTTGAGGTGCAGAAGCTTCTCAGTTTAATATATTTCCATCTGTTAATATCTGCTTTCACTTGCTTGGAGAGTGCAGTTTCCTCTTTGAAGATGCCTTTAGTTTCAATGTCCTGGAGTGTTTTACCTACGTGTTGTTCTATATATCTTATGGTTTTGGATCTTATATCGAGGTCTTTCATCCATTTGGATTTAACCTTTGTACATGATGTTAGCGGGGGATCTAAGTTCAATTTTTTGCAAGTGGCTAGCCAGTTGTGCCACCACCACTTGTTGAAGAGGCTTTCTTTGTTCCATTTAGGATTTCTTGCTTCTTTATCAAAAATTAGGTGATTGTATGTCTGGAGAACATTTTCTGAGTATTCAAGCCTATTCCACTGATCTGAGGGCCTGTCTTTATTCCAATAGCATGCTGTTTTGATAACTATTGCTTTGTAGTACAGTTTAAAGTTGGGGAAAGTAATTCCTCCCATATTCTTTATCACAATAATTGCTTTAGAAATTCTAGGGTGTTTATTGTTCCAAATAAATTTCAAAAGTGCTTGATCCACTTCTTTGAAGAATGTCATGGGTATCTTTAGAGGGATCACATTAAATCTGTACAATGCTTTGGGGAGATTGCCATTTTAATGATGTTAATCCTGCCAATCCATGAGCAGGGTATGTGCTTCCATTTCTACATGTCCTCTCTTATTTCTTGGAGCAGAGTTTTATAGTTTTCTTTGTATAGGTCCTTCACATTTTTAGTCAAGTTGATTTCAAGATATTTGAGTTTGTGTGGCACTATTGTGAATGGGGTTGTTTTCTTAATGTCCATTTCTTTCTTATTACTATTGGTGTATAGAAAGGCCATTAATTTTGTAGCCTACCACCTTGCTATATGAGTCTATTGTTTCTAGAAGCTTTTTCATAGAGACTTTAGATTTTTCTATGTAGAGTATCATGTCATCTGCAAACACCGAGAGCTTGACTTCTTCCTTTCCTGTCTGGATTCCCTTGATATCTTTTTCTTGCCAATTCGCTATAGCGAGTACTTCCAGTGCTATGTTGAATAGTAGTGGTGAGAGAGGACAGCCTTGTCTTGTGCCAGAATTTAGAGGAAAGGCTTTCAGTTTTTCTCCATTGAGGACAATATTTGCCTCTGGCTTGTGGTAGATGGCCTTAACTATATTGAGAAAGGTTCCTTCCATTCCTATCTTGCTGAGTGTTTTGATCAAGAATGGGTGTTGGACCTTATCAAATGCTTTCTCTGCATCTATTGATATGATCATGTGATTTCTATTTTTCTTGTTGTTGATGTTGTGTATTATGTTGATAGATTTATGGATGTTAAACCATCCTTGCATTCCTGGGATGAAACCTACTTGATCGTAGTGGATGATCATCTTAATGAGGCATTGAATCCTATTTGCCAGGATTTTGTTGAGGATCTTTGCATCTGTATTCATCAGCGATATTGGTCTGTAATTTTCTTTTTTTGGTAGCATCTCTGTCTGATTTAGATATCAAGGTGATGTTGGCTTCATAAAAGCTATTTAGAAGTTTCCTGTTTTTTCGATTTCATGAAAGAGTCTTGCCAGGATTGGTAGAAGTTCCTCTTGAAAGGTTTGAAAGAATTCATTAGTAAATCTATCTGGGCCTGGACTTTTGTTTTTGGGCAGACATTTGTTTACTGTCTTAATTTCCTCAATAGTTATGGGTGTGTTTAGATATGCTACATCCTCTTCATTCAACCGTGGAAGATTATAAGAGTCCAAAAATTTATCCATTTTTTCCAGGTTTTCATTTTTAGTGGCATTGAGTTTCTCAAAGTAGTTTCTGATTACCCTTTGGATCTCTACCATATTAGTAGTGATCTCTCCTTTTTCATTCCTAATACGAGTTATCAAGTTTTTCTCTCTCTCTTTCTTTGTTAATTTTGCCAGTGGTTTATTAATCTTGTTTGTTTTTTCAGAGAACCAACTTCTGCTTTTGTTGATCTTTTGGATTTTTTTTCGGGTTTCCACTTCATTGATTTCTGCTCTCAGCTTTGTTATTTCCTTCTTGTCTCTCTATTTTTGGGTCCTTTTGTTGAGTACTTTCTAATTCTATGAGCTGCGTCATTAAGTTATTCAGGTATGCCCCTTCTTCTTTCCTGAGGTGTGCTTGCAAAGCTATAAATTTTCCTCTCAGTACTGCTTTTGCTGTGTCCCATAGGTTCTGATCCTTTGTGTCTCCATTGTCATTTGTTTCTAGGTAGGTTTTGATTTCCTCTTTGATTTCATCTCGGACCCACTGGTTATTCAGTATGAGGCTGTTTAACTTCCAGGTGTTAAAGTTTTTCTTCTGTGTCTCTTTGTGGTTCACATATAATTTCAGGGCCTTGTGGTCAGCAAAGGTAGCCTGCAAAATTTCTATCCTCTTGATATTATGGAGGTATGTTTTATGTGCTAGCATGTAGTCTATCCTGGAGAATGTCCCATGTACATTAGAGAAGAATGTGTATCTGAACTTCTGGGGGTGGAGTGTCCTGTATATATCTACTAGGCCTCTTTCTTCCATTTCTCTTTTCAGGTCTAGTATGTTCTTGTTGGGTTTCAGTCTGGTTGACCTGTCAAGTGTTGACAATGCCGTGTTGAGGTCCCCCACAATTATTGTGTTGTTATTGATATTATTTTTCAGATTTGTCAACAGTTTTATTAAATATTTTGCTGGCCCCTCATTCGGTGCATATACGTTTAGGAGAGTGATTTCTTCCTGCTGTACGTATCCCTTGATTAATACAAAATGTCCATCTTTGTCCCTTACAACTTTCCTAAGTATAAAGTTTATATCATCTGATAATAGTATTGCCACTCCAGCTTTTTTATGGGTGTTGTTTGCTTGGATGATTTTCCTCCAGCCTTTTATTTTGAGTTTATGTTTGTTCTGACTATTCAGGTGTGTTTCTTGTAGGCAGCAGAAGATTGGATTAAGTTTTTTTTTTTTATCCATTTAGCCACTCTGTGTCTCTTAACTGGTGCATTTAGTCCATTGACATTGAGAGAAAGAATTGTCCTGGGAGTTAGTGCCATCTTTATATCGAAGTTTGGTGTGTCTGTTGGTCAGTCTTGTCTTAAAGTAGGCCATTCAGTTTTTCTTTTAAGAATGGTTTTGAGTCTGTAAAGTTTCTGAGCTGTTGTTTGTCTGTGAAACCATGTGTTGTTCCTTGAAACCTGAAAGTGAGTTTTGCTGGGTTCAGTATTCTAGGCGAAGCATTTATTTTATTGAGTTTTGTCACTATGTCCCACCACTGCCTTCTGGCCTTGAGTATTTCCGGTGACAGGTCTGCAGTAATTCTCAAGGATGTTCCCTTGAATGTAATTTCTCTTTTCGATCTTGCTGCTTTCAGAATTCTGTCTCTATTTGTGGGATTCGTCATTTTGACTAGGATGTGTCTTGGGGTGTTTTTTCTGGGGTCTCTTTTAGTTGGTACTCTTCGGGTATGCAGGATTTGATTGCATGTATTCATTAGCTCTGGTAGTTTCTCTTTAATGATGTTCTTGACCATTGATTCTTCCTGGAGATATTCTTCCTGGGTCTCTGGGACTCCAATGATTCTTAAGTTGTTTCTGTTGAGCTTATCATAGACTTCTATTTTCATCTGTTCCCATTCTTTGAGTAAGTTTTCCATTGTTTGATTGTTTGCTTTAAGGCTTTTTTCCAATTTCTTCTGCTGTATGGAATTGTTATTCATCTCATCTTCCAGTGTACTAATTCTATTCTTAGCTGCTGTTAACCCGTGGGAAAGCTCAACCATGTTTTTGTTCAATTCATCTACTGAGATTTTCAGACCTGTTATTTGACCTGAAATTTCAGTTTGGAGTTTTCTGATTTATATCTTCATATTCTCTTGATTCTTATTAGTGTTCTCTTCTATACTTTCTTTGTGTTCTTTGTATATCTTCCATATTGCAATTCTAAACTCCTTATCTGAGAGACTGACTAGTTGGTTGGTCATGTTCAAGTCATCAGAGTTGCCATTGTCATTCTCTATGTCTGGCACTGGCCTGCATTGTTTCCCCATTTTCACACTTGTATTGTGGGTTTTTCTTCGGGTTGTGGTTGTATTCATTGGCTAAATGATGTGCACAGCCGGGAAGTAAAGCGGAGCGGCCGTGCTCCTCTGGCTCCACCCTTTCTGGGCTAGTAAACTCACCTTCAGGGAAGGCTCCAGGGAAGGCAAACCGTCCGCAGATGAGCCACACACAGGATGAAATCAGGCCGAAAATGGAGCACAGCACAGAAGACAGGCAGATAGGGGTGCTGGCATCTGAGTTCCAGCAGAGTTCAGTGGCTTCCCCTTTCTGGGCATGTAAGCTCACCTCCAGAGAAGGTTCCAGGGAAGGCGAGCCGTCTGCAGATGAGCCACACACAGGATGAAATCAGGCTGAAAATGGTGCACAGCACAGAAGACAGGCAGATAGGGGTGCTGGCATCTGCGTTCCAGCAGAATTCAGCAGCTTCCCCTTTCTGGGCTTGTAAAGTCAGCCATTTCTTATTCACTCACTTGCTCGCTGGGTAGCTTCAGAATGCAGTTTTTTGGGGGTTCACTTCCCAGGGCTCTGAGGAGAGCTTCAAGGATTCAGAAAAGACAGAGAAGCATAGGACAGGGTTCTCTTTAGGTCCTCAGTTTCCTCAGAAGAAGCACAGCAGGACGGAGGCTCTGCAGGTGAAGCATTCAGCACTTCACCTGGCAGTCCCCACAGCCAGCCATTTCTTACTCACTCACTTGCTCGCTGGGTAGCTTCAGAATGTAGTTTTTTGTGGGTTCGCTTCCCAGGGCTCTGAGGAGAGCTTGAAGGATTCAGGAAAGACAGAGGAGCACAGGATAGGGTTCTCTTTAGGTCCTCAGTTTCCTCAGAATTTCCTTCCTTCTTCTAAATGGAAATTTATAACACCTATAAGGACTCCTCCTAGTTTTTCTCTTTTGTTGTTTGCCTTTTTTTTTTTTCTTTTTTCCTTCTTCCCCCAGATGGTACCAAGGCCAGTCAGTTGAATGTTCATTTGGTGAAAATAAAAACTGATCAGACATGAATACCAAATCCAGAGTCAATGGCAACAGAATTGATACCCAATCTACAATAAGCTGTACAAAGGGGGAACAGTTGTACTAGCATTGAGGGGGTAAAGGAGTGAGATGTGGGATGCATGCTGGGAAGAAGGGTGGAGGGAGGACAACACTGGTGGTGGGAATGCCCCTCACTCATTGTCATTATGTGCCTCAAATATTACTGTGAGAGAATTGTAATTCACTTCGACCACAATAACAATTTTAAAAAATGCAGAAATTTGTGATAAAACAAAAAAATTTTGGAATTTCTGGGTCATATGGGAGATCAATTCTTAGTTTACTGAGACCCCTCCATACTCTTTTTCATAGGGTTGAACCAGGCATGATATTCTCACTAGTAGTGGACTAGAGTTCCTTTTCACCATTTCCTGTCAATACAAATTGTTGCCAAAATTTTGATGTTGACCATACCTATGGGTGTAACCTAGAAGAAATGGATAGATTTATGGACACATATAACCTCCCTAAATTGAATGAAGAGGAAGTAGATAATTTAAACAGGCCAGTCACAAACAAGGACATTGAAGCAGTAATTAAGAATCTCCCCAAGAATAGAAGTCTGAGGCCAGAGAGATAGCATGGAGGTAGGGCATTTGCCTTGCGTGCAAAAGGATGGTAGTTTGAATCCTGGCATCCCATATGGTCCTCTGAGTGTGCCAGGAGTGATTTCTGAGCATAGAGCCAGGAGTAACCCCTGAGTGCTGCCCCTGGGTGACCCAAAAACCAAAACCAAACAAACAAAAAGGTGTAGGACCAGATGGATTTACAGGTGAGTTTTATCAAACATTCAGAGAAGAGTTACTGCCATTAATCCTTAAACTCTTCCAAAATATTTAATAAATGAGAAAATCCTACCTAATGCCTTATATGAAGCTAACATTACATTGATTCTCAAAGCTGACAGAGATACAGCCAAGAAAGAAAACTACAAACCAATTTCACTAAAGAACATTGATGCAAAAATTCATAACAGAATTTTAGCAAATCAAATCCAACAGCACATAAAAAATTATACATCATGATCGAGTGGGTTTGATCAAGGGGATGCAAGGATGGTCCAATATATGCAAATCAGTCAACACCATACACCACATCAGTAAAAGGAAAGATGTTTTCCAGGGGCCGGAGCAGTGGCATAAGTGGTAGGGCATCTGCCTTGGGTGCTCGAACCTAGGACGGACTGCAGTTCGATCCCCCAGTGTCCTATATGGTCTCCCAAGCCAGGAGTGATTTATGAGCACATAGCCAGGAATAACCCCTGAGCATAACTGTGTGTGGCCCCAAAACAAAAAAATGGGGAGAGGAAATGAACAGTTCTCTAAGGAAGCCCAACAGATGGCCAACAGGCACATGAAAAAATGCTCATCACTTATCACTAGGGAAATCCAAATCAAGAGAGCAGTGAGATATCATTTTATACCAGTGATGGTGGTACAAAACTTAGCATATTTAAACCTTAATGGAAAAGTAGTTTGACCTTGAAAATCCTTATTAGAAGATGATTCATTATTTGGTTTTTGTTTTCCTTTGTATACCCAATGCTGAATACATATATGTCTCAAGTAAGAATTTATAAGGGTGAAGTTGTTTTAAAGAAAAATATCAAATTGCACTTATACTATGAATCCGTAGAAAAATTGCATTTACAAACCCAGAAAGCAAATTGAATTTCTAAAATAGCAAAGAATTTATCCAAAGAATAAATTGTTCTTATAGCATATAGCACTGATCCAGAGATAAAATTATTCTTATAGGTACAGATCCAGCTTTCAAATCATTCATACAGCATGTAATCCAGAAAGCAAATCACACTTTTGGCATGGGTCCAAGGAGCAGGGCTTCTGATTCTTAGACTGTGGGTACATCTTCATTTCCCTGTTGGGGCCTTCAGAGTAAGACTCATGGTGTATCCCTTGCCTATCACATGTTAGTGACTATCCCTGTTCTTAACTAATACAAGCTGCCTTGTTTAACTTGATAAACAGCCTAAAGTTACTGTGTTGAGTAACTCTTAGTTTTAGATCTATTATTTTAACTGTCTATGGAGATGGTTATATATTTTTTGCAAAATCAAGTATTTTTTTTACCTTTTTATTTTTCATCAATTTATTATTAGTCACCATGTGATTCAGAATTAAAAAGTTGTTGAATTGAATTTTAGTCATAGTGTTCCAGTGTCCATCTCTACTGGTGTTTTTGCCACCAGTTTTTCTCCTGTTCCCTTAGCCCCCACAGTCTGCCCCTATGGCTGATACTTTTCTTCTCCCCTCTTTATCTTTTAGGCACCATGGGATGCAGTACTGTTATTAAAGGGGTATTATGCATGTCATTTTATTTCCTTTCAGCACCTAGTTCTTGTCCAGAGTGATCATTTCCAACTATTATGATCATCACCACTGCACTTCTTTAAACATCTTGAACTAAGTTTTGATCTGAATTTCTCTGAATTGATCTGTTTAGTTTAGAAACTGACCTCTATGTATTTTTTTGATATGCCTTGGCTAGAACTGCTAAGTGTGATAGGTCATACTTCATTCATGTCATTGTTGTATACCCCACTGCACTATGGCTGCTATGGCCATGTACTTGCACTATCCACTGGACACGAGAAAATTGGACTTAAATGAATTTTGCCCTTGCTGTTTGGAACCATCACTTTCCATCTGTTAGTCAATCTGGCAAGTTAGTGACCCAGCCTGCACTAGTTGATGCTAGCACCCACTGCTAGACAGATGGTGAGGCCATCCTAGACCAGTAGCACACAGCCAGTCAGCCATACAGCTGTGGTCATGTAAATGATATAGCTGAGTCCAGTTAGTTACTGACCCCTCAGGTTACAGACTCTGATCCTTCACTTCTTTTAGAGCCTGGGGTTTCTGGTTTTGTTTTTCTTTACTTCAATTTTTTGTTTTTATTGGGGGGTGGTTATGCCCTGGTGGTGCTCAGGTGTTACTCCTGGTGGTGCTGAGGGAAGGAGGAACAACCACGTGGGATGATGAGGAACTGAATTTGGGTCAGCAGCATGCAAGGTAAAGTACCATTGCACAATCTCTCTGGTCCAAGGTTTTGTTTTTCTACAATTGTCTTATGTTCAGGAAAATTCCACTTCTATGGGAAGTGGTATGGGATCCCCCCCTTGTTTGTGTTTTTGGGCCATACAGAGTGATTTTAGTGGTTACTCCTGCTTCTACAGGAATCACTCTTGGCACTGCTCAGGGATGCCAGGGATCAAACCCAGGTTGGCTTTGCAAGGAAAGCACCCTACCCATTGTATATCTTTGACCCCTAATGTGGAATTTTAAGTCCCAGTTCCTGTGTTCAGAGGGTCATGCCATTGCATTGTATTGGAACATTGCAGTATTCATTTATGTATCTCCATGACTATATTGTAAATATAGACTATATTTATATAGACTATTTTATATAGTTTATCTAGATATTATAGTTTATTATATTGTAAATAGTTTTGACAATAGCATGTTGCTCTCAAAGCCTCAAATAATTCTCCTTTCTTCCAACCCCTAAAGCAGTAATATATCTGCTGTGTGTGAGGAATAATTCTGTGCTGTCAGGAGAAATTGAGCCACTCTAACTTGACTGATACTGAATACTTTCTTATCAGATGAAATATAATAAGGTTGAATATGAACATAAGTTTTATAGATAAAAATCTCAAAGTTGGTAAATATGCATGTCAGGTATAAAAACATATTCCTTTTAAAAATAAAGTTTAATACTTTGCTGTTGATATGCTTTAAACCTTTGGAAGTTCATCTTCAAAGCTGGTGTCTAAGCCTTGGTATATACACCCCTCGAATAATAATGTGATCTTGGTATCAAAGTGCCCTTCTCTACCCATTCCCAACCTTCCCTTGACTTCCTGGTACTAAATTGAATTTCTGTACATTAATAGCACACAGTTGGAAGCACAATAAAACTTTCTACTATATCACATATGTGATCAATCCATGTGGAAACTAGGAAAAATGAATAAGACATTCATGGAGAAATTGTTTTAAGTTTACCGAAAAAGAATAAACCCGAATCCATTAAGTGAAAGAGACATAACTATTGATGTACGGGAACAGTCTTTAGTGATTTAACTGCGGTTTTCCTGCAGAGATGTGGGGTGAGGAAAGCTGACTGCTGCTGACAAGTTCAGAGCTTGAAGGAATCTCTAGTTCTAACATCAGGGGTCATGGGTTCAGCCGGTCATTCAACTTTGCTTATCTATGTATTCACAGTTGAGGCTGTCACTTGCCTGTCATTACAACAGGTCAGATTGCTTCATTTATTAGCTTAGCATTTTTCTGGTTTTTAAAAGTCATTGATACTGACTGAGCATTTAAACAAATATGGAATGAGTTGGGACTCTGGCTGTTTCTGGTGGGGGGTAACTGGTGGCTTGTTGGACCTGCTGAGGATCCACTTATCTGGGTCCTGTGTTCTGTGGGCACATTTGAGTTCTACTTTATGTGGTTATGGTCTCCTTATGAGGTTTATGACAGGACAAACTGGGAATCAAAGTACATGTTGGTTAGCTAGGTTAAGCTTGATATGCTTGTAAGCAATTGTTGGCAAGACTGTTGGATAGATTGAAGTTTCACTTGATAAGCCCTCTACTTCCCTGAGTAGCTCCTTGTTCCCCAAGTCCCAGTGTCAACACCATCCTGAAGAGAACTTCTGTATGTCCAAAGGGGGATCGTGGTGGAACAGCAACTGTAGACTGGATGTGGGGGTAGTGATGGACTCCATCACATCCACTAGGCTTCCTGTGTTATGGATGGAAAATATACTTTACATGGGATATTTGAATATGTTCTACTGAGATGTATTGATTTTCAGATAAGGCCTCAGTTGTATTAGCAACAAAAGGGTCCCATTTTGGAATAGGGAAACTGCAATTGAGTATAGTTGTTCTGAATTGCAGTTTTCCTATACCCATTTTGTTTGCTTTTGGACTATACCCGGTGGTGCACAAGGGTTATTCCTGGCTCTGCTCTCAGAAATCACTCCTGGTGGGGCTGGAGAGATAGCACAGCAGTAGGGCATTTGCTTTGCCTGCAGCCAATCCAGGTTCGAATCTCAGCATCCCATATGGTCCCTGAGCCTGCCAGGAGCAATTTCTGAGTGTAGAGCCTGGAATAACCCCTGAGTGCTGCGGGGTATGACCCAAAAACCAAAAACCAAAACAACAACAAAACAAAAAAAGAAATCACTCCTGGCAGGATCATATGAGATGCTGGGGATCAAATCTGGGTCAGTCACATGCAAGGCAAACACCCTACCCTCTGTGCTGTCATTCCAGCCCAGTAAATCATCTTTAAGGATTTGAAAGAATTCATTATTTAATCCATCTGGGCTTTTTTTTTATGGGGAATACTTTTGATTATGAATTTTTGATTATGAATTTCCATTTTTTCATAGTGATTAACCTGTTCAGGTACTCCAAATATTTTTGGTTCAACCTTGGGAGGTTATTGGATTTCAAGAGTTTGTTTGTTTGTTTGTTTATTTATTTAATTGAAACCCTTGTGATTTACAAAGTCCTTCATAGTTGGATTTCAAACATACAGAGAATCAGGTCCATTCTGACCATCAGTGTCGACACCTCTCCACCAGTGTTTCCCAAGTGCATCCTCTACCACCACCTTTAGTCCCTGGGACTGCCAGTATACAATAGCCTCATCTTAAGTTTAGATCGGTGTCTCAAACTCAATTGACCTGGGGGCCACAGGAGGCAAAGTCAGGATGATCCTTGAGTGCAAAGTCAGTAGTAAGCCTTGAACATTGGGGGGTGTGACCCAAACAACGAAAACAAAACAAAACAAAAAAAGATTCTTCTAGAGCAGGGCCACAAAATATTGTATGGAGGGCCACAAATGGCCTGCAGGCCGCGAGTTTGAGACCCCTGGTTTAGATTGTTATAGTTTGGGTCTCTTGATTTTATTTTTGTTGACTTTGGCTTGGATATTTAATTCTGCCCTTTTTTCCTTCACCAATGCACCTGAGACCACTTGGCACCTGGCCCCTATTCTTTCTTTTTTTTTCTTCTTCTTAATTTTATAGGAAAATGCAGAAATATGAGGTAAAACCAAATAATTGGTGTTTCAAAGTTCTATGAAAAAGATGGGAGCACCTATCTAAAAACTTAAAAAAAAAGGGATGGCAATTTTTTTTTGCATAGGTACAGCAAAAGTTGGGGGAAATGAAAGGTAAAACCTTGTTCTAAAAACAGGTTGTTCCTACCATTGAAGCATCCTGCTATAAGACCAACTACAGGCTCCAGGCATATTAAGTTGTCTAACCCCAAAGTCTTTCTTCTTTATTTTTTAATAATATCTTTATTTAAGCACCATGATTACAAACATGTTTGTAGTTGGGTTTCAGCCATGAAAAGAACACCCCCCCCTTCACCATTGCAACATTTCTACCACCAGTGCCCCCATCTTCCTCCTTCCTCATCACCTGTCTGTATTCGAGACAGGCATTCTACTTGTCACTCGTTAACATTGCCGAGAAAGTTGTTAGTGTAGTCATCTCTCTAAGTGCACTCACACCTCTTTGTGGTGAGCTTCACATCCTTAGCTGTCCCTTCCAGCCCCCATCTCTATTGTCTCTGGGGCATTACTACAATAATTTCTTTTATTTTTCTTAAAACCCATAGATGAATGAGACTATTCTGTGCTTATCTTTCTCCCTTTGACTTATTTCACTCAGCATAATAGTTTTTCATGTCCATGTATAGGAAAATTTCATTACTTCATCTCTCTTGATGGCTGCATAATATTCCATTGTGTATATGTACCACAGTTTCTTTAGCCATTCATCTGTGAAAGGAAATCTGAGCTGTTTCCAGAGTCAGGCTATTGTAAATAGTGCTACAATGAATATAGGGGTGAGGAAGGCATTTTTGTTTTGTGTTTTTGTGTTCCTAGGGTAAAGCCATCCACAGAATGGGAAAAACTATTTACCCAATACCCATCAGATAAGGGGCTAATATCTAATATATACAAGGCACTGACAGAACTTAACAAGAAAAAAAAAATCTAACCTCATCAGAAAATGGAGAGAAGAAAGATTCTTTCCCAAAGAAGAAATACAAACGGCAAAAAGGCACATGAAAAAATACTCCACATCACTAATCACTAGGGAGATGCAATCAAAACATCAATGAGGTTCCATTTCATGCCACAGAGACTGGCACACATCACAAAGAACAAGAACAATCAGTGCAGGCTCTTCTGGAGCCTCTAGGAGAGCGATTTTGCTGGGCCCTTCTCAGCCCACTCAGGAGAGGTTCAGGAGAAGAACAGTAGAGAAACACACACAGGTGACATGCACAGTCTCTCCCAATTGGTAATCACACAGCAGGGCCAGATTCCTCCCTCCTGACTTCACAGACAAAGTGATCTGCCTTTCTGCAAGTTACCACTGAATGCCGGTTTCACTCATGAACTCAGTCCTCCTTGGCTTTTCAGCCTGGGCAACTCTAGGAGAGCGATTTTGTTGGGCCCTTCTCAGCCAACTCAGGAGAGGTTGAGGAGAAGAACAGCAGAGAAACACACACAGGTGACACACACATTCTCTCCCAATTCAAAATTAGATTCTTTAGAAAAGGAATTTATCTCTTTAGTTGTGCTAGCTAATGAAATATATTCTGATAATTACCTTCTTCACTAATTTCCACTGTACTCTGAAATTTAATGTATATTCTCCAGATTGTGTAGCTGACTTCTAAAACTTTTCATTCCACAGATAGAAGCTCTGTTTCAGTGAAATAGTGAACCCTGCCCTCCCTATTCCCATCTGTGAGAGCCTCTAGTTTGGGTCTCTGTGAGTCAGGCCAATTTAAAATCCTTCCTGTAAATGGAATCTTACAATATTTAATTTGTATTTTGATTATATAGAGAGGCCAGCTTTTACTTATCTTTAACTTTTTGAAAGTATAAACTATCATTTTGAATAAAACTTAAAAATGGAAATATTAAGTTAAAAAGCATACATACTCTCACTACTTTACTGGTGCTATTTTTAGATTAAGTGCAAGATTGCCCTCTAATGGTAAAACATTTGTACTACAGGTACTTACCCTTAAATGAACCTGGTGTGTAGTGTGGTTGTGGTATGATGTAGTGTAGAATACACATAATGTTGTGTGGTAGTGTATTATTATACATCTTAGTGTAGTGAACACTTGGTATACAATAGTGTGGTATACCAAGTATACATATGGTATACATACACTATAGTATACATAGTGTAGTGTATAATGTAATGTACAGTTGGCATAGTATAATATTTATAGTAGTGTGGTATGGGGGCTATGATGGTAGTGTACTGTGGTATAGTGTAGTGTATGTAGTATATTCTTACTGTAGTGTAGTATATAGGGCCATAGCACTGGTGGTATGTGTGAGGTTACTGGCAATTCCAGTGTAGGGTTGTTTCATTTCCAGATATTTATGTATATCGTCTTCAAAACTGGATGCAGAAATTCTTACAAATAACTCAGTGAAAATATTGAAAATTGTCTAACTGGAGGATAAAATTGCTGACTATCTGAATATTTGTGGCATGTAGATTGATGTAAAAGAACAGAAGGGGTTTTTCTGAAGGTTTCTGAAAAATCTCTAGACTTTTCAGCTGGATTTTCTTCCATGTATCTACTTGGCAGCTCTTGGAGTTTGCAGTTCTGTTGTGGTTTTGTGTGTTACTATTTCTCCTTTTATATAGGCCTCTGACTTGTGCAGGGACTTAAAAGGCCATGAGGCAGGGGCTACTCCTGGCTCTACGCTCAGAAATTGCCCCTGGCAGGCTCGGGGGACCATATGGGATGCCGGGATTCGAACCACCATCCTTCTGCATGCAAGGCAAACAAACGCCTTACCTCCATGCTATCTCTCCAGCCCCGTCTCTCTGCCTCTTTTAACTAGAGTACTCTTCTGAACATATTAGCTCTGAATTTACTCAGATATCTTTTTATTTCAAATTTAACTGCTCAAATCTTACAGTAGAACTGATAACCTCAGACAAATTTGCCAGTCAATCAGGCAATTCTGGCCTTATTTTAGTGGGCTATTTTGTTTTTAAAGATTCCTAAAAGGGGCAGAAGCAGTAACAGAGCTGTAGGGCATTTGCCTTGCACGCATCCAATGTGGGATAGACCTGGCTTTGTTCCCTGTCATCTCATATGGTCCTGTGAGCCTGCCTAGAGTGATTTCTAGGAGCAGAACCAGGAGTAACTCCCGAGTACCACTGGGTGTTGCCCAATAACCAAAATAAATACATAAAATAAAGATTTCTAAAAGGTAAAGGAAAATCATTTTCAAAACTGTACATTGTCAACCCTTAATTCAGTGCATCTTCTGCCTTTACAAGACATTTTCTCTAATCCATCATTATGAAGTGCAGACAATATAAGAAAATTAGGCATACAGCCTTGCTGAGAAAACTTGGTTTCTGTATTATTTTTCAGAATCATGTCAGGTGAGACTACAGGGCCATACTTGTTTTTAATCTGCTATTCCCTTCCCAAATTTTGTGTGTGTGGGTTTCCTTATTTAAAATTGATCAACTGGGGGCCGGCGAGGTGGCGCTAGAGGTAAGGTGTCTGCCTTGCAAGCGCTAGCCAAGGAAAGGACCTCTGTTCGATCCCCCGGTGTCCCATATGGTCCCCCCAAGCCAGGGGCAATTTCTGAGCGCGTAGCCAGGAGTAACCCCCGAGCATCTAATGGGTGTGGCCCGAAAAACCAAAAAAAAAAATAAAAAAAATAAAATTGATCAACTGGATGGTTTTTGGATATATTAAGAAGTAAAAATATTTTGATTTATGTGTTTAAAAAAAGAAAAGGCCATGAGGCAGATTCACATGTAGATTCTCAGTCCTGAGTCTAGTATTCAAGAGGGCATGTGTTATGGCTGTTCTGATCTCTGGTTATGTCCCACATATAATAACATGAATTAGGATATATAAAGACAATTCATGGGCAGGTCTTAAAAATAGTAGCTCATACAGCAAAAACAGAGACTCTCCTATCTAATTACTTAAAGGAATCAGACTCAATGCATTGGAAGATAAGGCTAAAGGTTTGGTGTGCTTTGTTGAGGGGCAAAGCTACTCAGATATAGTTCCCTCAAGTATGACAGGTTTGATCAGTATGTTTTTATGCTTTGGAATGAAAAATGCCTATCTGAGTATATGGTTGGTGTAACAGAACTTTTATTTGGCTCATGCCTAGAACCCTCTACCTTTATATGATTGAAGCATATGCAGAGACACTCAACTGTACTATGGGACTAAGTTTTGATTATAAAAATGACAAGAAACAAATGTGTTAGGGTTAGTAGTTAATTCTTAATTTCAGAAATGTAGAGATGGTTATCAGTCTATATTTTTTTATTTTGTAAAATGAGTTGTAAAAGAAAATTATTTATCAAAGAAATAGAGCTACAGATTTCTTACAAGTTTGCTGTGACAGAAATACTTTTTTTTGCTTGTTTTGTTTTGGGCCATACCTAATGATCCTTACAGGTTACTCCTGGCTCTTTACTCAGGAATTACTTCTAGCAGTGCTCAAAGACGTTATGGGCTGCCAGGAATCAAACTTAGGTCAGTTGTGTTCAAGCCCTACCACTATACTATTGCTCTAGCCCCTGAAAATACTTTTATTTATTTACTTATTTGTTTGTTTGTTTATATTTTGGGCTACACTTGCCAGTGCTCAAGGTTTACTTCTGTCTCTGCACTTAGGGATCACATTGGTTGGCTCACAGGACAATAGGGGCACCAGGGATGGAACCTAGATCATAACCAAGTAAGTGCCCTACCCACTGTGCTGTCACTCTAGCTCAACAACTACTTTTCATTTCATTGAAGTGGTTTGGCTTTATAGCCATAAACTGGCCCTTCAAAATTATGAATCTTTTAATTTTGTTTCTATTTATAGCCATGTGATTAACTTATGCCTTTGTTGCTATTGCTGCAAGTCTAATTTATCAGTTGTGTAGTTCAAAACTAAGGAGCTTTAGATGTGTTGTCATGTACTTAGCCAATAGGCCTCCATAATCTCTGACCAAAGTAGGACGAGGCTTTATAAAAGATAGTGGTATTTAGATTACATCTCTTGACTGGGATTACTGGGAAGTGAGTCTACGAGGGTGTAAGGGATACAGGATACAGGAAACTATCTCAGCAGTGGCACCTTGTTGCAAAAAGGGGGCATTGTTTTGAAAACACTGGAGCCCCTAAGCATTAGACAAAAGCTCTGGTAACTCCCAACAGTTTTAGGGGTGGTTGTTTCCTAACAGGCCCTTTTTTATCTTATTTTTCTAGTATTTTTCTGGCCCCTCATTGGGTGCATGTATGTTTAGGAGTGTGATTTCTTCCTGATGTACATATCTTTTGTTTCTTAAGAAGTTACCCTCTCTGCCTCTTTTAACCTTTTTTTTTTTGTTTTTGTTTTTGGGTTATACCCAGCAGCGTTCAGGGGTTACTCCTGGCTCTAGGCTCAGAAATCGCTCCTAGCAGGCTTGAAGGGACAATATGGGATGTCAGGATTTGAATCACCGTCCTTCTGCATGCAAGGCAAAGGCACTATCTCCATGCCATCTCTCTGCCCCCTCTTTAAACCTTTTTTAAGCCTGAAGTTTATGTCATATGATATTAGTATGGCCACCTCAGCCTTTTTAAGGGGGTTGTTTGAAGGATTGTCTTCCAACCTTTGACTTTGAGTGTGTTTTCTCTGATTAAGTTTGTCTTTCTAGTCATGTCACTCACCACTGACCATTTGTCTGTTCTTCCACTAAAGGAGACAGTAGATTTGCTGGTTGAAGGGCTCTGCCAAGAATAAGCCCAGTGATATAATTTCAGGCTGGAGAAAATGCAAACTGTTCTATTTTAGTATTCCGGATACTCTGAATATTTGATACTTCAATTTTTAAGACCGTAAATGGTGCCAATAGTTCAGAAAGCAAATTCTAACAAACAGGATTTCCCTGCCTCATTCCCTCACCCTTTTTCTGGTGCTGTGGATTGAACCCAGGGCCTCATATGTGCATGGCTAGCACTCTGTCACTCTCTGGCCCTAATACAGAATTTATTTACTTATTTGAATGAGAGTGCTTTTGTGATTTAATGTGAAAAGTAGGGAATTAGCTTACAAGAAAGAGATTAGTTTCAGTACTGTAACACTTCTCTTTTTGGGGGGTGGTTGGCTGTAGTTTACAATGGGTAGTGCTCAGAGAGAAGGGGATGAGATTATTCATAGCTTTGAGCTCAAAGATTACCATGTACAATTTTATGTCATATTCAATAAACTAGAATAAATAAATGAATTCTAGAAATATTTAATCTATCCAGGACTGAATGATGAAGTAACAAGATCTGAACAAACCATTTACTGGTGAGGAGATTGTTAGTAATCAAAAGCCTCTCATTAAACAAAAGTTTTGGTCTAGATGGCTTTACTGGTAATTTCTACTAAGAATTTAAATATTAATGAATATTATTATTCATTGCTTTCCCAAAATAGAAGAAACACGTATAAGCTCATTTGCCATGATGTAAAAACCAGGTAAGTATGTTACAAGAAAAAAATTTACCCCAAAAATGCATCCCTGGCATCTCATATGGTCCTCTGAGCCTGCCAGGAGCTATTTCTGAGCACAGAGCCAGTAATAACCCCTGAGCACTGCTGCCGCTGGGTGTGGCCCAAAAATAAAAACAAAAACAAAAAAGAAAGAAATTTATATTGCTGAAATCACTAAGTTTGGGGGCTGGAAAAATAGTGCAGGAGTTAAGGTGCTTGCCTTGCATATTGCCAGTGTAGTTTAATTTCCAACACTGCATGTGATTCTTGAGTACAGCTCCAGTTGTAGTTCCTGAGCACTGCCAGGAGTGACCACCACCACCCGCATATACAAATACAGTTTAAAAAAATCACAACATTTTGGCAGTTTTTACAGAAGCAACAGGAAATGAATATAATAGTTTTATTAAGATGTTAATTTTTGGGGGCCGGGCGGTGGCGCTAGAGGTAAGGTGCCTGCCTTGCCTGCGCTAGCCTTGGACGGACCGTGGTTCGATCCCCCGGTGTCCCATATGGTCCCCCAAGCCAGGAGCAACTTCTGAGCGCATAGCCAGGAGTAACCCCTGAGCGTTACTGGGTGTGGCCCAAAAACCAAAAAAAAAAAAAAAGATGTTAATTTTTATGTTACACAATTGATTCATTAAGTGACTTTTAGCATATGTACAGACTTGTGAGGTAGGATACATTTTTGAAATTTGGACCAAAAACACAAATGCAACAAAAAATATCATTGACTCAGGTGGTGCAGTCCTCTCTGATAGTTCAAATATAGAGGATTTTCTGGAAGATTTGTTGCATGTCTTTGATGCATGGTCATCACACTATCCCTTCTTCCCTCCCACCCTCCCTCCCTAGTAATCTCTTTTCTCCTTTACCTAGTAAAGTACGTTTTTTTCCCCTATAGAATCTTCTCTGGCATTTAAATTAGTTCTTTTTTGATTAAACAGAGATCACATTTATCAGTCTTTCAAATTTGTTGCTAATTTAATTTGTTTAAATTGTTGCTAAAACACCATTCAGTACTCTCAAACTAATAGAAACTTTTTGAAGCCTTGGCTAAAATATTGACTTTGTTTTGCACAGTTTTAGTAACCTTATAAACTGCTCTTTAGTAATTCACTTTAAGGACTCTGTTCTGTGCAGAATTTTTTTAATGCCTGGTCATATATTGTAGGAGTCAGGTAGTCAGTGCCTCATAGTGAGTTGTTTTGAATGTGGGGAATGTTGAGCAGTTATGGTCAGTAGGCATAAGAAAAAGTTCTCATTATCACTTATTATCAAAGAAATGCTTATTAAAATAATGAGGTAGACTTTGCCAGGTCTGATCTGTCCCTGCTGGGCCTTTGGGTCGCTGCGGCCGGGGCCATGGGCCATGAAGCTGATGAGGAAGATGGTGCTGTCAGGGGTCAAGGCCTCGGAACTGCACAGCGTGCGCAAGCTCAACTGCTGGGATAGCCGCCTGACAGACATCTCTATCTGACGGGAGATGCCCAGCATGGAAGTGATCATGCTCAACGTCAACAGTGTGTCCACACTGGAGCCCGTGAACCGCTGTGGGCAGCTGAGCGAGCTGTACGTGTGCCAGAACCACATCTTCGGCCTGGCCAATCTGGCTCACCTACTGTACCTATGCAGGGGGAAAAAAAACAGCACAAAATAATCTTTTTTATTTATTTATCTATTTATTTTTTGATTTCTTTGGTTTGACTTGGATATTGAAGTTGTTGTCTTCAATTTTCTTTTTCCTTTTTGTGCTCTGTTACGTTTTTATTTCAGGACCGTGGTTATTATGTGGTGCTTGTCTTTATTGCTATAGTGCTCACTGGATTTTTTATTTGTTATTTCCTTTTGTATTGCTGTGGAGTTTCACTTTCTTTTTCCCTTTCTTCTCTCAAAGTGAGGTCGAGAGCCTCTAGAACAGGAGTCTCAAACTCAATTTACCTGGGGGCCGCAGGAGGCAAAGTCGGGGTGATCCTTGAGTGCAAAGTCAGTAGTAAGCCTTGAACATTGGGGGTGTGTGACCCAAACAACTAAAACAAAACAAAACAAAACAAAAAAAGATTCCTCTAGGGCAGGGCACAAAATGTTGTACGGAGGGCCACAAACGGCCCACGGGCCTTGAGTTTGAGACCCCTGCTCTAGAAGGACTCCACCCATTTTTGGCTTATTTGATTTTTACCCCATTTTATTGCTTTTCTTTTCTTCAAACAAAACCACATAACTTGAACTATCTAGTTCTGCCTCTCAAATAGAGGGGGAAATAATGGAGAGTACCAAGACCAAACAGTTGTATGATCACTAAGTAGTAAGCTAAACACAGAGGGGACCACTTATACTAGTAATCCGGGGGGTAAGGATGGGGGATATGGAATGCAAGATGGGAACGGGGGTGGTGGGAGGACAACTTTGGTGATGGGAATGCCTCTGATTCAATGTTAATATGTACCTAAAATATTACTGTGAAAGATATGTAAGCCATTTTGGTCAAATTAAAAATTATAAAAAAAATTAAAAAAAGAACTGTGCTGGCTCCCTGAAGTTCAGCAGAACTCTTTCAACTGTCCTGTCTGCCTGCTCTGCCTGCTCGCGCCTGAAACTTGATCTGCTGTGGCTCCAATGCCAGAGGGCTCCCCATCCTTGGAGGTGAGTCGACTGACAAATTGAAAGACTCAATGGCTAAGCTTTCTATTAGGGTAACAGAAGCTGAGGATAGAATTAGTGAGCTGGAAGATGCGATGCATAACAGCTCCATGCAGCAGAAGAGATTGGAAAAAAGCCTTAAAGCAAATGATCAGACAATGGAAAAATTAGTCAAAGAATGTGAACAGATGAAAATAGAAGATTGTTGACAAATTTGAAAAAGGATATCAATAGCAACACAATAATTGTGGGAGACCTCAACACGGCCCTGTCAACACTTGATAGGTCAACCACATTGAAACCCAACAAAATATACTAGACCTGAAAGAAAAAGTGGAAGAAAGAGGCCTAGTAGATATATATAGAATACTCAACCCCCAGAAACCTGGTTACACATTCTTCTCCAATGTACATGAGTCATTCTCCAGGATAGACTACATGCTGGCACATAAAACATACTTCCATAATATTAGGAGGATAGAAATTTTGCAGGCTACCTTCACTAACCACAAGGATCTGAAATTATATGTGAACTACAAAGGGACACAGAAGAAAAACTTTAACACCTGGAAATTAAACAGCCTAATACTGAACAACCAATGGGTCTGAGACGAAATCAAAGAAGAAATCAAAATATTCCTGGAAACAAATGACAATAAAGACACAAACTATCAGAACCTATGGGACACAGCAAAAGCGGTACTGAGAGGAAAATTTATAGCTTTGCAAGCACACATCAGGAAGGAAGAAGGGGCATACCTGAATAGCTTAATGACGCAGCTCATAGAATTAGAAAGTGCTCAACAAAAGGACCCAAAAATAGGGAGACAGAAGGAAATAACAAAACTGAGAGCAGAAATCAACCAAGTGGAAACCCAAAAAACAATCCAAAAGATCAATGAAAGCAGAAGTTGGTTCTTCGAAAAATAAACAAGATTGATAGACCATTGGCAAAACTAACAAAGAAAGAGAAAGAGGGAAACTTGATAACTCGTATTAGAAATGAAAAGGGGGAGATCACTACCAATATTGCAGAAATTCAAAGGGTAATCAGAAACTAGTTTGAGAAACTATGCCACCAAAAATGAGAACCTGGAAGATGGATAAATTC
Organism: Suncus etruscus; assembly: GCF_024139225.1. NCBI lineage: Eukaryota > Metazoa > Chordata > Mammalia > Eulipotyphla > Soricidae > Suncus > Suncus etruscus. Next base: position 49,919,836 of record NC_064857.1, read on the forward strand.
TTGGACTCTTATAACCTTCCACGGTTGAATAAAGAGGGTGTAGCATATCTAAACACCCCCATCATTATTGAGGAAATTAAAACGGTAACCAAATGTCTGCCTCAAAACAAAAGCCCAGGCCCAGATGGATTCACTAATGAATTCTTTCAAACCTTTCAAGAGGAACTACTACCAATCCTGGCAAGACTCTTTCATGACATCGAAGAAACGGGAAAACTTCCAAATAGCTTCCAAAAAGCCAACATCACCTTGATATCTAAACCAGAGATGCTACCAAAAAGAAAATTACAGACCAATATCCCTGATGAACACAGATGCAAAGATCCTCAACAAAATTCTGGCAAATAGGATTCAATGCCTCATTAAGAAGTCATCCACTACAAACGATCAAGTAGGTTTCATCCCAGGAATGCAAGAATGTTTTAACATCTGTAAATCAACATAATACACAACATCAACAACAAGAAATATAAAAACCACATGATTATATCAATAGACACAGAGAAAGCATTTGATAAGGTCCAACACCCATTCTTGACAAAAACTCTCAACAAGATGGGAATGAAAGGAACCTTTCTCAATATAATTAAGGCCATCTACCACAAGCCAATGGCAAATATTATCCTCAGTGGAGAAAAACTAAAAACCTTTCCTCTAAATTCTGGCACAAAATAAGGCTGTCCTCTCTCACCACTCCTGTTCAACACTGCACTGGAAGTACTTGCTATAGCGATTAGGGAAGAAAAAGATATCAAGGGAATCCAGATAGAAAAGGAAGAAGTCAAGCTCTCACTGTTTGCAGATGACATGATACTCTATGTAGAAAACCCTAAAAACTATACCAAAAAGCATCTAGAAACAATAGAATCATATAGCAATGTGGCAAACTACAAAATTAACACACAGAAATCAATGGTCTTTTTATACACCAATAATGATAGGGAGGAGATGGATGTCAAGAAGGCTGTCCCATTCATAATAGTGCCACACAAACTCAAATATCTTGGAGTCAACTTGACCAAAGACGGGAAGGACCTATACAAAGAAAACTATAAAGCCCTGCTCCAAGAAATAAGAGAGGATACACGGAAATGGAAACACATACCCTGCTCTTGGATTGGCAGGATTAACATAATTAAAATGGCAATACTCCCAAAGCATTGTACAGATTTAATGCGATCCCTCTAAAGATATCCATGACATTCTTCAAGGATGGGATCAAACACTTCTGAAATTCATTTGGAACAATAAACACCCTCAAATAGCTAAAGAAATCCTTGGAAAAAAGAATATGGGAGGCATTACTTTCCCCAACTTTAAACTGTATTACAAGGTATTGGAATAGAGACCCTCAGATCAGTGGAATAGGCTTGAGTACTCAGAGAATGTTCCCCAGACATACAATCACCTAATTTTTGGTAAAGGAGCAAGAAATTCTAAATGGAGCAAAGAAAGCCTCTGCACCAAGTGGGGTTGGCACAACTGACTGGCCACTTGCAAAAAATTGAACTTAGACCCCCAGCTAACATCATGTATGAAGATAAAATCCAAATGGATTAAAGACCTTGATATCACCTGAATATAGGAAGCTCTCCTCAGAAGCCTAGGGAGCGCACCCCCAAAAAACTGCTCTCTGAAGCTGCCAAGCGCGTGAGTGAGTAAAGTCTGGCTGTGGAAGTCACCAGGCAGAGCTGAGCCCTCTGGCTTGTGGAGGCTCCACCCTGCTGTGCCTTTGACGACTCCAAGGACTTCAAGGGAAATCTTTGCTGCACCTGTTTGTCTTTTCTGAATACTGCAAGCTCTCCTCAGAGGCCTAGGGAGCGCACCCCCAAAAAACTGTCACCTACAGGCCGCAGAAGAATGGGGCTGCTTCCCTTTGCTTCTCGGCCACGCACTCTTTCTAACCAATGAACCCCACCACAACACGCAGAAAAAAATCACACTACAAGCGTGACAATGGGGAAACCTCGCAGGCAAACAGCATGTACAGAGAATGAAGATGATAGCTTGGATGACCTAAAAAATTTCAACCATCTGATTTACCTCTCAGATAAGAAGTTTAGAATAGAAATATGGAAGATGTTTGTAGAACTCAAAGAAAGCATAGATCGATCTGAACAGAACACAAAGACAGAAATCAGAAAACTCCAAACTGAAATAACAGATCTGAAAAACACGGTAGCTCAATCAAAAAACTCAGTGGATGGCCTCTACAGCAGGATAACAGCAGCTGAGGACAGAATCGGCGTGCTGGAAGATGAGATGCAGAAAAACTCAACACAGCAGAAGAAATTGGAAAAAGAACCTTAATACAAATGATCAGGTAATGGAAAAAGTATTCAAGGAATGTAAACAGATGAAAATAGAAGTCTTTGATAAACTCAACAGAAACAACATAAGAATCATTGGAGTCCCAGAGGCCCAGGTAGGAGATATCCAGGAAGAATCAACTGTCAAAGATATTATCAAAGAGATACTCCCAGAGTTAAGGACTACATGCAATCAAATCCTGCATGCCCAAAGAGTACCAGCTAAAAGAGACCCAAAGAAAAATACCCCAAGACACATCCTTGTTACAATGACAAATCCCACAGATATAGAATATTGAAAGCAGCAAGATCAAAAAGGGAAATTACATTCAAAGGAGCATCCCTAAGACTTACAGCAGACATGTCACAAGAAACTCTCAAGGCCAGAAGACAGTGGTGGGATATTGTGACAAGACTGAATGAAATGAATGCCTCACCGGGAATACTGCACCCAGCCCGACTCATGTACAGGTTTGAAGGAAGGATACATAGCTTCATGGATAAACAACAGCTCAGAAACTTCACAGATAAAAACCAGCCTTAAAGGAAAAACTGAAAGGTCTACTTTAAGACAAGAGAGATCAACAAACACAGCAAACTTATCTACAAAGATGACATTAAATCCTATGACAGTCATATCCCTCAATATCAATGGACTAAATTCACCAATTAAAAGACGCAGAGTGGCAAAATGGGTCAAAAAGATGAATCCAACCTTCTGCTGCCTACAAGAAACACAACTGAATAGTCAGAACAAACAGACTCAAAATAAAAGGCTGGAGGAAAATCATCCAAGCAAACAACACCCTTAAAAAGCTGGGGTAGCCATATTAATATCTGATGACACCAACTTTATACTCAGAAAAGTGGTAAGGGACAAAGTTGGACACTATGTACTAGTCATGGGATATGTGCAACAGGAAGAAATCAGACTATTAAACATATATGCACCCAATGAGAGACCAGAAAATTATTTAATACAATTACTGACAAATCTGAAAGAAGACATCAATAATAATACAATAATTGTGGAAGACCTCAACACGGCCCTGTCAACACTTGATAGGTCATCCAGACTGAAACCCAACAAAAACATACTAGCCCTGAAAAGAGTAATGGATGAAAGAGGACTAGTAGATATATATAGGACACTCCACCCCAAAAAACCTGTATACACATTCTTCTCCAATGTACATGGGTCATTCGCCAGGATAGACTACATGCTGGCACATAAAATATCTTCATAAAATCAAGAGAATAGAAATTTTGCAGGCTGCCTTTGCTGACCAAAAGGCTCTGAAATTAGATGTGAACTACAAAGCCACACAGAAAAAAACTTTAACAATTCGAAATTTAACAACCTGCTACTGAACAACCAGTGGGTCCAAGATTAAATCAAAAAGGAAATAAAAACTTTCCTGGAAACAAATGATAATGAAGACACAAACTGCCAGAATCTATGGGACACAGCAAAAGCGGTCCTGAGAGGAAAATTTATAGCTTTACAAGCACACATCAGGAAGGAAGAAGGGGCCTACCTGAATAGCTTAATGACGAAGCTCATAGAATTAGAAAGTGCTCAACAAAAGGAACCAAAAAGAGGGAGACAGAAGGAAATAACAAAGCTGAAAGCAGAAATCAATGAAGTGGAAACCCAAAATACAATGTGAAAGATCAACGAAAGCAGAAGTTGGTTCTTTGAAAAAATAAACAAGATTGATAGACATTGGCAAAATTCACAAAGAAAGAGAGAAGCCTGATAACCCATATTAGAAATGAAAAGGGGGAGATCACGGCAGATATTGTAGAGATTCAAAGGGAATCAGAGACTACTTTGAGAAACTTTATGCTACTAAACATGAGAACCTAGAAGAAATGGATAAATGCTTGGACACTTATAACCTTCCACAGTTAAGTAAGGAGGATGTAGCATATCTAAACACCCCCATCACTATGGAGGAAATTGAAACTGTAATCAAACATCTGCCCAAAAAGAAAAGCCCAGGCCAGATGGATTTACTAATGAATTCTTTCAAACCTTTCAAGAGGAGCTACTACCAATCCTAGCCAGGCTCTTCCATTAAATTGAAAAAAAGAGAACACTCCCAAACAGCTTTTATGAAGCCAGCATCACCTTGATAGCAAAACCAGACAGAGATGCTGCAAAAAAAGAGAAAATTACAGACCAATATCCCTGATTAATACAGAGGCAAAGATCTTGAACAAAATCCTGGCAAATAAGATCCAATGCATCATCAAGAAGATCATACAATATGACCAAGGAGGTTTCATCCCAGGAATGCAAGAATGGTTTAACATCCATAAATCTATCAACATCATACACACCATCAACAACTAGAAAAATAAAAATCACATGATCATATCAATAGACGCAGAGAAAGAATTTGATAAGGTCCAACACCCATTCTTGATAAAAACTCTCAGCAAGGTGGAAATGAAAGGAACCTTTCTCAATATAGTTAAAGTCATCTACCACAAGCCAATGGCAAATATTATCCTCAATGGAGAAAAACTAAAAGCCTTTCCTCTAAATTCTAGTACAAGACAAGGCTTTCCGCTCTCACCACTCCTCTTCAACTTAGTACTGAAGTGCTTGTTATAGCAATCAGGCAAGAAAAAAATATCAAGGGAATCCAGATAGGAAAGGAAGAAGTCAAGCTCTCACTGTTTGCAGATGACATGATACTCTACTAAGAAAACCCTAAAGACAATCAAAAAGCTTCTCGAAACAATAGACTCATATAGCAAGGTGGCAGGCTACAAAATTAACATATAGAAATCAATGGTCTTTTTATACACCAATAATGACAGGGAAGAGATGGACGTTAAGTAGGCAATCCCATTTACATTAGTGCCACACAAACTCAAATATCTTGGAGTCAACTTGACCAAAGACATGAAGGACCTATACAAAGAAAACTATAAAGCCCTGCTCCAAGAAATAAGAGAGGACACACGGAAATGGAAACACATACCCTGCTCATGGATTGGCAGGATTAACATAATTAAAATGGCAATACTCCCAAAGCATTACACAGATTTTATGTGATCCCTCTAAAGATACCCATGACATTCTTCAAAGAAGTGGATCAAACACTTATGAAGTTCATCTGGAACAATAAACACCCTCGAATAGCTAAAACACTCTTAGGGAAAAGGAAAATGGGAGGCATTACTTTCCCCAACTTTAAACTGTACTACAAAGCAATAGTTATCAATTCAGCTTGGTATTGGAATAAAGACAGACCCTCAGATCAGTGGAATAGGCTTGCGTTCTCAGACAATGTTCCCCAGACATACAATCACCTAATTTTTGACAAAGGAGCAAGAAATCCTAAGTGGAGCAGGAAAAAGCTCTTCAACAAGTGGTGCTAGCAGAACTGGTTAGCCACTTGCAAAAAAGCAAACATACCCCCAGTTAACATCATGCATGAAGGTATAATCCAAATGGATTAAAGACCTTGCTATCAGACCTGATACCATAAGGTATATAGAACAACACATAGGTAAAATAATCCATGGCATCGAGACTAAAGGCATCTTCAAGGAGGAAACTGCACTTTCGAAACAAGTGGAAGCTGAGATAAATAGATGGGAATATATTAAGCTGAGAAGCTTCTGCACCTCAAAAAAAAAATAGTACCCAGGATACAAGAGCCACCCACCATGTGGGAGAAACTATTCACCCAATACCCATCAGATAAAGGGCTAATATCCAAAATATACAGGGCACTGACAGAACTTTACAAGATAAAAACATCTAATCCCATCAAAAAATGGGGAGAAGAAATGAACAGACACTTTGACAAAGAAGAAATACAAATGGCCAAAAGGCACATGAAACAATGCTCCTCATCACTAATCATCAGGGAGATCTAAATCAAAACAATGATGAGACACCATCTCACACCACAGAGATTGGCACACATCACAAAGAACGAGAACAATCAGTGCTGGTGGGGATGTGGAGAGAAAGGAACTCTTATCCACTGCTGGTGGGAATGCCGTCTAGTCCAGCCTCTATGGAAAGCGATATGGAGATTCCTCCAAAAACTGGAAATTGAGCTCCCATTTGACCCAGCTATTCCACTCCTAGGGATATACCCTAGGAACACCAGAATACAATATAAAAACCCCTTCCTCACACCTATATTTATTGCAGCACTATTCACAATAGCCAGGTTCCAGAAACAACCAAGATGTCCTTCAACAGACGAATGGCTAAAGAAACTGTGGTACATATACACAATGGAATATTATGCAGCTGTCAGGAGAGATGAAGTCATGAAATTTTCCTATACATGGATGTACATGGAATCTATCATGCTGAGGGAAATAAGTCAGAGGGAGAGAGCTAGACGCAGAATAGTCTCACTCATCTATGGGTTTTAAGAAAAATAAAAGTCATTTTTGCAACAATCCTCAGAGACAATGAGAGGAGGGCTGGAACTTCCAGCTCACTTCATGAAGCTCACCACAAAGAGTGGTGAGTGCAGTTATAGAAATAACTACACTGGGGCCCGGAGAGATAGCACAGTGGCGTTTGCCTTGCAAGCATCCGATCCAGGACCAAAGGTGGTTGGTTCAAATCCCGGTGTCCCATATGGTCCCCCGTGCCTGCCAAGAGCAATTTCTGAGCAGATGCCAGGAGTAACTCCTGAGCACCACCGGATGTGGCCCCCCCCAGAAAAAAGAAATAACTACACTGAGAACTACCATAACATGTGAATGAATGAGGGAATTGGAATGCCTGTCTAGAGTACAGGTGGGGGTAGGGTGGGATGGAGGGAGATTTGGGACATTGGTGGTGGGAATGTTGCACCGGTGAAGGGGGGTGTCCTTTACATGACTGAAACCTAATCACAATCATATTTGTAATCAAGATGTTTAAATAAAGAAAAAAAGACATTGATATCAGACCTAATACTATAAGGTATATAGAACAATACGTAGGTAAAACACTCCAGGACATTCAAACTAAAGGCATCTTCAAAGAGGAAACTGTACTCTCCAAACAAGTGAAAGCAGAGATTAACAAATGGGAATATATTAAGCTGAGAAGCTTCTGTACCTCAAAGGAAATAGTGCCCAGGATACAAGAGCCACCCACTGAGTGGGAGAAACTATTCACCCAGTATCCATCAGATAAGGAGCTAATATCCAAAATATACAAGGCACTGACAGAACTTTACAAGAAAAAAAAATCTAATCCCATCAAAAAATGGGGAGAAGAAAATGACAGACAATTTGACAAAGAAGAAATACAAATGGCCAAAAGGCACATGAAAAAAGTGCTCCACATCACTAATCATCAGGTAGATGCAAATCAAAACAACTATGAGATACCACCTTACACCACAGAGATTGACACACAGCACAAAGAATGAGAACAAGCAGTGTTGGCAGGGATGTGGAGTCCATTTCTTCTAGATTTCATAACATGGAGGTTCTCAATGTAATCTGATATCCTTTAAATTTTTATGGTGTCTGTTGTGATTTCCTTCTTTCATTTCTGATTAATTAGGGCTTTCGTAAGTCTTGCTACTGGTTTATCGATATTGTTTATTATTTCAAAAACCAACTCTTAATTCTGTTGATACTTTGTATATTTTTTGAGATTTAGTTTTATTAATTTCTGCTCTAAGTTTTATTATTTCCTTATGCCTTCCTGCTTTTGGCTCATATTGTTGGCCATTTTCCAATTTCTTGAATTGTAAAATCAAGTTGTTCATGTATAACCTTTTCTTTCTGATGAATGCTTGCAATGCTATTAACTTTTATCTTAATACTGCTTTTTGTTTTGTCCCACAAGGTGTTCTAGTAGCTCGTACCCTCATTGTCATTTGTTTCCAGGAATCTTTTGATTTTCTCTCTGATCCACTCTTTGTTCAGTTGTGAGCTATTTATTTCCAGGTTTTTATATTACTTCTTTGTTTCTGTTTGTGTTTGGCATCTATTTTTAGTGTTTTATGGTCTGAGAAGGTAGTTGGTATGAATTCTCTTCTCTTTTCTTTGTGGAGGTATGTTTTGTAATCCATACCTTGTGTATTTTGGATATTAATCCTTTATCAGATGGCATTGGGTAGTTTCTTCCATCTCATGGGTAGTTATTATATTCCAGTCACCACTTAAGTTTGAGGTGCAGGGTAGTCTTTGTATCCTAGTCACCACTTTGAGGTACAGAAGCTTCTTAGTTTAGTGTAGATTGGGTTCAATTTTCTATTCCATCCTGCTACCTTATGTTTCTTCGTTTATTTATTCCATTGCCATGGAGTTTTAAACCATAATTCTATCAAAGTTTGGTGTGTTTATGGGATTTTCCTCTTAAAGTACCCCTTTCAGTTCTATTAAAGTTGGTTTTGAGTCTGTGAAGTTCCTGAGCTATTGCATATCCATGAAGTTGTATATCACTTTCAAATCTGAATACAATTCTGGTTCAGTAAAATACATTTTGTTTTATTTTTTTCACTATATTCCACCACTGCTTTGGGCATGGAAGATTGCTTTAGGAAAATCTGCTTGTACATCTTAAAGATGCTTCTTGCATGTAATTTTCATATTAGTTCATATGGATAGGAGTGATAGATCCCATCGTGGCTTGGTTTATATTTCTCTAATGATTATAGTGGTATTAACTGTTGGATAAAATAGATTTTTTTTTTTTGGTTTTTGGGCCACACCCAGTAACGCTCAGGGGTTACTCCTGGCTATGTGCTCAGAAGTCGCTCCTGGCTTGGGGGGACCATATGGGATGCCGGGGGATCGAACCGCGGTCCGTCCGAGGCTAGCGTAGGCAAGGCAGGCACCTTACCTTTAGCGCCACCGCCCGGCCCCATAAAATAGATTTTTAATGCTAACAACCATTCATTCTATTTTCTAGAAAAGAGATGAAATTGCTGGAGCAGTCCGACTCTCTGAAAGGTTCTTTGAGTGCTGATGAGCAGCTGTCACTCATCAGTGGTTGTTTGGATATTCAAGAAGCGATAGAGGGCGCCATGCACATTCAGGTGAGTTAATTGTAGTGTTTAAGCTTGTGTTTTTACTCACAGAGCAAGTGCCTGAGATATTGTATTCAGGCTAACTTGGAAGGACAGAAGAGGTTAAGGACATCTGGAAGCTGTAGATGTCTTATACAAGGTTAGGTTCCTATTTCTGTCATAGAAAATGCTATTCTTGAATCATTATATGGCTCTTATCCAAACTACTGTGGTAATGTTATCTTTTAGAGGTATTAGAATTTTGATATTAATAGACTCTTTGGATAGCTAACATTTTATTTTCCTATAGAAATATTTTATTCTCTTTCTATTGTATAGTAAAAACTTTAAGGAATCACATGAAGAAATCTTTTCAGTTATTATGGTATTTGCATTTTTCCTTCCCAAATCTTCAGTGGAAAAGCATCATTGCAAATATAATTTAGTAAATGGAAATATTGCAAACCAAGTCATCTTAATAAAAATAATGATGGAAAGAAAAAGAAAGAATAACGAGAATCTTCTTAGGAATTCTGTTCCCTTAGGAGCTGAGACCCATGCAGGACCAAAGCTTGGCTCAACAAATAGTTCACGTTGGGCTGGCAGATACAGTGTTTCCCTAAGGGGTTACTGACTGTTCCCTCCTTGGAGGCGCTAGAACAATTTGGGAGTGGTGGAAGGCAGAAGAAGACTTGCTGTAGTGGGATAGTGGTGTTGAGTGATTTTTATTTTTGAAAGGGGATGTACTCAATACATTTGGGGACCTATGCTCTTTGTTTTCATCCTTCCAGAGTTCTTGCATCCATAGACAGTTCCTGTCATACTTAAGGACCTGGAGTTATAAGTTATCTTGTAAAATGTTACATTTACTACCACATGGTTTATTTTATTATTTTGTTCTTTTGGGGGTCATACCTGGCAATGCTCAGGCATTAATCCTGGCTCTATACTCAGGAATGATTCCTGGCAGTGCTTGGGGGACCATAATGGGAAGCCCAGATTGAACCTGGGTCACCACATGCAAAACAAGTGACCTACCTACTGTACTATCATTCCAACCGCATCACTGCTATACAGTATAAATATGTATACTTGGACATTCCAATAAGGAATAATCTACAACTTATGTTGCAGTGTTTTGTTCTTCTTTTTAATTATACCAGTCCTTTCTCTTCTTTTTATTTTTTAAGTATCGTGGTTACAAAATTGTTTATGATTGAGTTTCAGTCATACAATGATACCACTCTTCACCAATGTACATTTTGTGCCACCAGAGTCACCAGTTTCTCTCCCATACTCCCCTCTGCCTGCCTCTGAGACAGATATTTTTCTTCTCTCTCTTTCTTCCCCCCATTTTCACACTGTAGTTTGCACTATTGTTAATGAAATGGTATCATGCATATCATTTTATTTACTTTTAGCACCAGTATATGTGCAGAGTGATCAGTTATAACCATCATTGTCATAGTGGTCCCTTCTCTGCCCTAAGAGTACTCTGCTCTTTGTAGCAATCATCCTACCATGGACTGGTCCTCTGGCCTTCATCTCTATTGTCTTTGGACATTTTTAACATACTATATTTTATTTTTATATATACATATGAGTGAGATTATTCTATGTCTGTCACTTTCCCTCTCTCATTTTATGTTTGTCACTCTCCCTCTCACTCATTTCACTCAACATAATACTCTCCATATCCATGTATAAGCAAATTGAATGATTTCATTTCTCCTAACAGCTGCACAGTATTCCATTGTGTAGATGTTCCAGTTTTTTTTTTTATCTACTGATCTATTTTCGGGCACATGGGTTGTTTTCAGATTTTGGCTATTGTAAATAGTGCTATAGTGAACATAGGAGCGTAGAGGGCTTTTGTACGTGCACTTTTTGTGTTCCTAGGGTATATCCCTGGTAGTGGTATTGCTGGATCATTAGAAGCTCAATTTCTAGTTTTTTGAGGAATATTCATATTGTTTTCTAAAAAGGCTGGATCATTGACATTCTCACCAGCAATGAATGAGAGTCCCTTTTTCCCTGAATCCTAGCCAGCACTGGTTGTTCTTGTTCTTTGTGGTATGTGCCAGTCTCTGTGGTATGAGACGATACCTGACTGTTGTTTTGATTTGCATCTCCCTGGTGATTAGCAATATGGAGAATTTTTTCATGTGCCTTTTTGCCATTTGTATTTCTTCTTTGAGGAAATATCTGTTCATTTCTTCTCTTTATGTTTGGCTAGAGTTAGATTTGTTTTTCTCCATAATAAGTTATGTAAATGTCTTGTATATCTTAGACATTAACCCCTTATCTGAGGGTATTGGGTGAATAGTTTCTCCCATTCTGTGGGTAGTCTTTAATACAATGGCTAGTCACTGTTTCCTTTGAAGTTTAGAAGCTTCTCAGTTTAATGTAGTTTCATTTGTTTATCTCTGCTTTGCTTCCACTTGCTAGGGACAGTGGTGTTTCATCTTTGAAGGTGGACTTTAGCTTCAGTGTCATGAAGTGTTTTGCCTATGTTTTGCCTATGTTTTCCTGTATGTCTCTTTTTTGGTTTCAGGTCTGCATCAAGGTCTTTAATTCATTTTGATTTGACCTTTGTACATGTTGTTAAGGTGAGGTTTGAGTTCACTTTTTTTTCTTTTTTTTTGCATGTAGTTGACCAGATTTCCCAACACTATGGTAAAGAAGCTTTCTTTTTTTTTTTTTTTTTTTGTGGTTTTTGTGTCACACTCGGCAGTGCTCAGGGGTTATTGCTGGCTCCAGGCTCAGAAATTGCTCCTGGCAGGCACGGGGGACCATATGGGACGCCGGGATTCGAACCGATGACCTCCTGCATGAAAGGCAAACGCCTTACCTCCATGCTATCTCTCCGGCCCCGGTAAAGAAGCTTTCTTGCTCCAGTTTGTATTTATTATATTTTTATTTATTTATTTATTTATTTATTTATTTATTTATTTATTTATTTATTTATTTATTTTTGGTTTTTCGGGCCACACCCGTTTGATGCTCAGGGGTTACTCCTGGTTAAGTGCACAGAAATTGCCCCTGGCTTTGGGGGATCATACGGGACGCCGGGGGACCGAACCACAGTCCTTCCTTGGCTAGCGCTTGCAAGGCAGACACCTTACCTCTAGCGCCACCTCACTGGCCCCTCCAATTTGTATTTATTACTCCTTTACCAATTATTAATTAATGGTATACCAGAGTGTCAGTCTCAGAATACTCGTCTATTCCAATGATCTGAGGGTCTGTTTTATTTCAATACCATGCTGTTATAGTGACTACTGCTTTATAGTACAGTTTAAATCTGGGGAAAGTGATGCCTCCCATCCCCTTACCCCCAAGAATTGCTTTAAGTATTCATGAATATTTATTGTCCCAAGTGAATTTCTAGAGTCTTTGATATATTTCTTTGAAAAATGTCTTGGATATTCTTATAGGGATTTCACTTAATCTGTACTATGCTTTGGGAAGTATTGCCATTTTAATGATGTTAATCTCTCCAAGCTGTGAGCAGGGAGAAAATGAACAAAAAAAACCCCCTGATTTTTTGAGGTAGAATATTCATGAGCAGAAAATCTATTATTTTAAGACACAATTATGAATGAAATTATTTTAATATCTCTTTCTTATCTTTTATTATGTTTATAGAAAAGCCATGAATTTTTGTGTATTAATTGTGCAGCCTACCACTTTACTCTACAAGCCCATTATTTCTTTTCTTTCTTTCTTTCTTTTTTTTTTTGGTTTTTGGGCCACACCCAGCATTGCTCAGGGGTTACTCCTGGCTGTCTGCTCAGAAATAGCTCTGGCAGGCATGGGGGACCATATGGGACACTGGGATTCGAACCAACCACCTTTGGTCCTGGATTGGCTGATTTCAAGGCAAACGCCGCTGTGTTATCTCTCCGGGCCCAAGCCTATTATTTCTAAAAGCTTTCTGGTAATGTTTAGGGTTTTCTAAATATAATATCATGTCATCTGAAAACAGTGAAAGCTTGACTTCTTCCATTCCTATCTGGATGCCCTGTATATATATTTTTTGCCTAATTGTATGGAAAGTACTACCAGTACTATATAGAATAGAAATGGCAAGAGGGGGTAACCTTGTCTTGTGTAATATCTTAGAGGAAATGCTTTTTATGTTTTCTTATTGAGTATAATGTTTACAATGGCTGTGGTAAATGGCTTTGACTATTTTGAGGAAATATCCTTCATTTCCCATCTTTTTTGGAGTTTTTATAGTGAACTTAACTTTGTCAAATACTTTCCTGCATCTCATGATATGATCATATTTTTGTTCTTTCTTTTATTGATATGGTGTATTATATTGATTAACTTATATATTTTAAACCATCCTTACATATCTTGGATGAATACTTCTTGGTAATGGTATATAACCTTTTTTTTTTGCATTGTCACTTTTTTCTTTTCTTTTTCATTTATAATATCTTTATTTAAGCACCTTGATTAAAAATATGATGGTGATTAGGTTTCACTCATGTAAAGAACACCCCCCCTTCACCAGTGCAACATTCCCACCACCAATGTCCCAAATCTCCCTCCATCCCACCCCACCCCCACCTGTACTCTAGACAGGCTTTCCAATTCCCTCATTCATTCACATGGTTATGGTAGTTCTCAGTGTAGTTATTTCTATAACTGCACTCACCACTCTTTGTGGTGAGCTTCATGAAGTGAGCTGGAAGTTCCAGCCCTCCTCTCATTGTCTCTGAGGATTGTTGCAAAAATGACTTTTATTTTTCTTAAAACCCATAGATGAGTGAGACTATTCTGCATCTAGCTCTCTCCCTCTGACTTATTTCCCTCAGAATGATAGATTCCATGTACATCCATGTAAAGGAAAATTTCATGACTTCATATCTCCTGATGGCTGCATAATATTCCATTGTGTATATGTACCACAGTTTCTTTAGACATTCACCTGTTGAAGGACATCTTGGTTGTTTCCGGAGCCTGGCTATTGTGAATAGTGCTGCAATAAATATAGGTGTGAGGAAGGGGTTTTTGTATTGTATTCTGGTGTTCCTAGGGTATATCCCTAGGAGTGGAATAGCTGGGTCGAATGGGAGCTCAATTTCCAGTTTTTGGAGGAATCTCCATATCGTTTTCCATAGAGGTTGGACTAGACGGCATTCCCACCAGCAGTGGATAAGAGTTCCTTTCTCTCCACATCCCCTCCAACACTGATTGTTCTCATTCTTTGTGATGTGTTCCAATCTCTGTGGTGTGAGGTGGTACCTCATAGTTGTTTTGATTTGCATCTCCCTGATGATTAGTGATGTGGAGCATTTTTTCATGTGTCTTTTGGCCATATGTATTTCTTCTTTGTCAAAATGTTGGTCCATTTCTTCTCCCCATTTTTTGATGGGATTAGATTTTTTTTCTTGTAAAGTTCTGTCAGTGCCCTGTATATTTTGGAGATTAGCCCCTTATCTGATGGGTATTGGGGTGAATAGTTTCTCCCACTCAGTGGGTGGCTCTTGTATCCTGGGCACTATTTCTTTTGAGGTGCAGAAGCTTCTCAGCTTAATGTATTCCCATCTGTTTATCTCTGCTTCCACTTGTTTGGAAAGTGCAGTTTCCTCTTTGGAGATGCCTTTAGTCTCAATGTCATGGAGAGTTTTACCTACATGTTGTTCTATTTACCTTATGGTACCAGGTCTGATAATAAGGTCTTTAATCCATTTGGATTTTACCTTTGTACATGGTGTTAACTGGGGGTCTATGTTTGCTTTTATGCAAGTGGCTAACCAGTTTTGTCAGCACCACTTATTGAAGAGGTTTTCCGTGCTCCTCTTAGGATTTCTTGCTCCTTTGTCAAAAGTAGGTGTTTGTATGTCTGGGGAACGTTCTCTGAGAACTCAAGCCTATTCCACTGATCTGAGGGTTTGTCTTTATTCCAATACCATGCTGTTTTGATAACTATTGCTTTGTAGTACAGTTTAAAGTTGGGGAAAGTAGTGCCTCCCGTACTCCTTTTCCCTAGGAGTGCTTTAGCTATTCGAGGGTGTTTATTGTTCCAGATGAACTTCATAAGTGTTTGATCCACTTCTTTGAAGAATATCATGGGTATCTTTAGAGGGATCGCATTAAATCTGTATAATGCTTTGGGGAGCATTGCCATTTTAATTATGTTAATCCTGCCAATCCATGACCAGGGTATGTGTTTCTATTTCTGTGTGTCCTCTCTTATTTCTTGGAGCAGGGCTTCACATCTTTGGTCAAGTTGACTCCAAGATATTTGAGTTTGTGTGGTGCTAATGTGAATGGGATTGCCTACTCAACGTCCATCTCTTCCCTGTCATTATTGGTGTATAAAAAGGCCATTGATTTCTGTGTGTTAATTTTGTAGCCTGCCACCTTACTATATGCATCTATTATTTCTAGAATCTTTTTAGTATAGTCTTTAGGGTTTTCTTTGTAGAGTATCATGTCATCTGCAAAGAATGAGAGCTTGACTTCTTTCTTTCCTATCTGGATTCCCTTGATATCTTTTTCTTGCCTGATCGCTATAGCAAGTACCTCCAGTACTATGTTGAAGAGGAGGGTGAGAGCAGACAGCCTTGTCTTGTGCCAGAATTTAGAGGAAAGGTTTTTAGTTTTCTCCACTGAGGATAATATTTGCCATTGGCTTGTGGTAGATGGCCTTAACTTTATTAAGAAAGGTTCCTTTTATTCCTATCTTGCTGAGAGTTTTCATCAAGAATGGGTGTTGAACCTTATCAAATGCTTTTTCTGTGTCTATTGATATGACCATGTGGTTTTTAATTTTCTTGTTGTTTTAGTTGTGTAGTATGTTGATAGATTTACGGATGTTAAACCATCCTTGCATTCCTGGGATGAAACTTAGTTGATCAAAGTGAATGAATTCTTGAGGAGGCACTGGATCCTGTTTGCAGGGATTTTGTTGAGGATCTTTGCATCTGTGTTCATCAGAGATATTGGTCTGTAATTTTCTTTTTTGGCAGCATCTCCATCTGGTTTTGGTATTACGTTGATGTTGGATTCGTAAAAGCTATTTGGAAGTGTTCCTGTTTTTCGATTTCATAAAAGAGCCTGGCCAGGATTGGTAGTAGTTCCTCTTGAAAGGTTTGAAAGAATTCATTCGTGAATCCACCAGGGCCTGGGCTTTTGTTTTTGGGCAAATTTTTGATTACGATTTTAATTTCCTCAATAGTGATGGGGGTGTTTAGATATGCTACATCTTCTTTATTCAACCGTGAAAGGTTATATGAGTTCAAAAATTTATCCATTTTGTCCAGGTTCTTATATTTAGTTGCATAGAGTTTCTCAAAGTATTCTCTGAATACCCTTTGAATCTCTGCAGTATCTGTAGTGATCTCCCCCTTTTTTTTTAATTTTTATTTTGATCGTAGTGGCTTACATATTGTTGACAATAATATTCTAGGTACATATTTACATAAAATCAGGGGGGATTCCCATCCCTAAATTGTCCTCCCTACACCTCCGTTTTTGTCCTACCTCCCATTTCTTCTTCCCTCACCCCCAGGGTGGCTAGAATATGTGATCCCCTCTGTATCTGACCTACTACTTAGTAGTCTTGCATCAGTTTGGTCTTGGTGCCTCCCTTATTTCCCCCTCTAAGTGGGGGCAGGGCTAGCAGTTCAAGTTAGGTGGTTTTGCCTGAAAAGGAGAAAATGAGTAAACTGGGGTAAGAGTCTAATATCCCAAAAATGGGCAGAATCCTTCAAGAGGTTCTCCTCATCGATTTGGATAATGCAGGAGAAAAAGAAGGTGAAACACCCCATCAGTACCAAAAGAAGTGTCAAATATCCAGTGAGGACTCCAGTTATATCGATACGCACCACAAAAAACTGATAAAAAAAAACAAACAAAAACAAACAAACATATGAACAAAAAAAAAACAAAAAAAATTAAAAACAAAAAACAAAAAAAAACAAAACAAACAAAAAAAAAACTCGCCGTGGTCTTGAAATAAGAGACATGGTGTAGCACATAACGAAAGAAAAGAAAGGAAAAAAACACACACACACACACACACACACACACACAAAAAAAGAATAATTGGGGACAACAATTTCAATAATCACATCCGAACCGAGAAATCGACCAAAATAGTTAGGTAAATAAAATTAATAATAACAATAATAAATGAAGGTAATATATATATATATATATATATATATATATATATATATATATATATATATATAAATATCCAAGGTTTTGTGCTTTTTGCATTTTTGTGTTTTCCCTCTGCCCTGGCACAGTAAATATTGGGGTCATTCGAAATGGAATTCACTTGCCCTATGAGATATGGGGATTCTCCGTCCTTGGAGTATACTGTCATGGGATCAGTTCTAGGCTTTGCTCAGGATCATTACTCTCCCGGTGGTGTTTTTTCTTTTTTTATTTTTTTTTTTTTTGGTTTGTTTTTTTTGTGTGTGGAAGACTTCTGCTTTGTCCAGGGTGATACATTCAGAGCTCTGTGTTGAGTGGTCTCAGTATCTGTACAACTCCTGAGGTGGGCCTTATGGTGAAGTCAGTCTTTGTGAGTCTAGAGGTTCTGTTGCCTCAGTGCCAATTGGATCCGTCTTCTGTGGTTGGTGATCTTGGTCTTTGCACTGAACCTAGGATGGCACCTAGGATAGTGTCCTTCTTTGTGCTTCCAGAAGCCCCTTTCCGTTACAGTTGTCTCTGCTGGACCTTTGGAACTGGGGATCATGCTTATTGTGTCAGTCTTAGTTCAAAGCCTAGACTAGGGCTTTTTGATTGGTCCCAAGATGTATACAGTCTGGTCGTGGTTCTAGCAGCCAGTCCTCTGTAAATCACGATCTTGGCTTTTGGACCTACCAAAGGGTGCCACGTCTTCTGGTTTTGTCTTGTCGTTAGCTGGTAAAGTAGGCTAAACTGCTCTAAGGTCAAGTTGTTCACGTTTTCTTCATTGTCGGGATATCATGTTAGCGCTGGCCCTTGTTGTTGACCCTGCAGTATTGAGGCCGTCCCAGATGGAGTTTGTTTCTTGCAGCTGTTGTGAAGAGCTGTGCCGTTTCTATGCCTGGGAACCAGGGTTCAAGGCTGGATGAATGGAATCCGATCACCTGAGGTCTAAGTTGATTCCACATGACATATTTTCAAGGTAGGAGATATCCCTGTATTGTAAACAACTATGAGCTCCTATCTCTAGTAGGTAAGAGCTCTTGTTTTTTTTTTATGTAAGATTTCCCCTTTATTTAGTGTGCCTTTGCAGGGGGGAAGTGGTGCTCCGTTATATTGTCGGTGTATTTGGGGTGGACAGAGTGGGTAACATAAATAGGTCACATACCCAAATACGATTAAAAAAAAAATTGCATGAGCCCACAAATGTATATGTAGGGCAAACATTTAAAAAAAAAAGGAAATATGAGTTAGTGAAGTTTTTAAAGGACCAAAGTGGTGCAAAAGACTACTTTACATTTGGGGGAGAACAGGTAAAGAGGTGGTGTATTACAGGTCTTATGTCTATGTTGGAAGTGCTGTTTATCCCCTTGTCTTTTGGATTTTTCTTGTGGTGTGTGGGTTCCCAGGCATCTTCCAATCTCACCCCCTGACCTTCTTCAGATTGGTATAAATTTGCAGCAGGGAGGTCTTGGAAGAGTTCTTGCATTGGGGATACTATTGGACCTAAGTCCGGTTTCAAGAAACAGTCCACTTTATGGGGAGTTGGTAGGGAGGGTCTCGCAGCATGAGTCCACAGGGGAGTTGGCTGTCTTTTCTTGCAGGAGATGAGGTGTGGGTTCGGCTGGGTGTCCCCTCCCCTGGGTGCTGGGTACTGGTTCGTTGGGTAGGAGGTCGATCTTGATGCCTAATAGATTAAGGGCTGAGGGTGAAGAGTTTCAATATGGTGGGAGATCTGGATGGGATTGGGGGGTGAAGGGATAGTTGGATTTCTGGAGGGGAGAAAGGGGAAGGTATATGGGAGGGGTATGAAGGAAGAGAAAAGAGAAAATACCGTAGAAAGAAAGGGGGAAGAGAAAGGGAAAAAAGTAAAGAGAAAAATAGAAGAGAATAAGAAAAAAGAAAAGAAGAAAAAAGGAAAAAGGAAAAAAATAAAAATATATATATATAAAATAATAATAATAAAGAAAAAATAAAGTAGTGAGAAGAAAGGAGAGAATAACAAGGGAATTTTGGTTTGGCTGAATGTGTTCGATGGCTAGAGCCTGTAGTTTAGGTCTGTACGTCGCGGGTACTGCTTTGGTGGTCTGACTGGTCACGTGCTTCAATTCCTAAAAGAAGGTTTAACCTAGAAATAAAGTGTATGTTAAAGAGTTTTCTCGTGGTCATCTCGTAGTGCAAGCAAGGTACGGTATCTCGTGTGGTATCCCGAGTTGCCATCTTAGTTTGTCCGCCCTTTGTATCTAAGGGCGCCTGTGGACAGAAAAGCTGAGAGGTTATTTAATATATAGTAAGGTAAAGGGAGTAAAACGTAGTGTTATGGTATGTTGCCATCGCATTCCGTGATTTCCCGTGGTGTTCTATACTTGTGTTCCTGTTAACGATCTCTAAGGGGTTATTGTGGACCTTTGTTGTAGGAGTCTGATTACATACCTGTTCTCTCTATGTTACTGTTTTCTTTGCGGTATAATGTGCAGTCAAGAGTTTGCGTTATTCCTTCTTCATGTATTTTGGACACTGCTCCCATGTATATGTTGACTATTACAGTGTTTGGAGTTTCTACCCTGTTAAACCCTGTTATCTGATTGTTAGGTATTAGTTATGTATAAAATATATGTTCTAGGTGTTTCAGAATAGTGCTACCATTCTGTGTTTATCTTTTGTCTTCTGACTTACTTCGTTTAACATAACATGATCTAGGTCCATCCACGTTGCTGCAAAGTCTGTGATTGTATCATTTCTAACTGCCATGTAATATTCCATTGTGTATATGTACCACATCTTAATGATCCATTCATCTGTTGTTGGACATCGAGGTTGGTTCCAAGATTTGGCTATTATACTGAGTGCTGCGATAAATAGTGGGGTGCATACGTATTTTGGAATGAATGTCCTTCCATCTTGTGGGTATATGCCTAGGAGAGCAATTGCGGGGTCAAATGGCAGCTTGATTCTGAGTTCTTTGAGCACTCTCCAGACTTTCCTCCATAGGTGTTGGACTAGGGGGCATTCCCACCAGCAGTGGATGAGAGTTCCTTTCATACCGCATCCCCGCCAACAAAGGTTGTTTCCGTCATTTTTGATGTGAGCCATCCTCACTGGTGTAAGGTGGTATCTCATTGTTGTCTTGATTTGGATCTCCCTGATGATGAGTGAAGGTGAGCATGTTTTCATGTGTTTGTTGGCCATCCTTCTGTCTTCCTCAGAGAAGTGTCTATTCATTTCATCTCCCCATTTTTTTATAGCTTTGTTTGGTTTTGGGGGGGCTCAGCTTTCTGAGTGCTTTGTATGTTCTAGATATTAGCCCTTTATCTGATATGTCGAGTGAAAAAATTTTTTCCCATTCTGTTAGCTGTCTTCTTGCGTTAAGTAGGGTTTCTTTTGCCATGCAGAAGCTTTTTAGTTTAATGTAGTCCCATTTGTTTATATTTGATGCTAACGTTCTTGCCATTGGTGCTCCATTCTCAAAGACCTTTTTGATATATAGGTCTTCGAGTGTTCTGCCTATTTTATTCTCGATAAACTTTATAGATTCGGGTCTGATTTCAAGGTCTTTGATCCATTTTGAGTTGATTTTTGTATAAGGAGTAAGGTATGGGTTGATTTTCACTTTCGTACATGTGGTTTTCCAGTTGTACCAACACCATTTGTTGAATAGGCTTTCTTTGTTCCACTTCAGATTCTTGTCTCTTTTATCAAATATTAGTTGGCTATATATCTGGGGGTTTATGTCTGGGAATTCTGTTCTGACGCACTGGTCTGAGGTCCTGTCTCTGTTCCAGTACCATGCTGTTTTGATTACTATGGCTTTATAATATAATTTCAAGTTAGGTATGGAGATGCCTCCCAGCTTCTTGTTTTTCAGTATTTGTTTGGCTATCCTGGGTCTTTTGTGGTTCCAGATGAATTTTGTGAATGATTGTTCTAATTCTTTGAAGAATTGTGTCTGGATTTGGATAGGGATTGCATTAAATCTATATAGGAGTTTGGGTAGGATAGTAATTTTGATTATGTTAATTCTACCTATCCATGAGCATGGGATGTTCTTCCATTTCATTAGATCGCCTTCAATTTCTTTCTGAAGTATTTTGAAATTTCCCTGGTATAGGTCTTTCACTTCTCTTGTAAGGTTGATTCCTAGATACTTGATATTTTTTGATACTATCTTAAATGGAATTGTATTTTTAATCTCTCCTCAGCTTCATTGTTTGTATATAGAAATGCTACTGTCTTTTGTGTATTGACCTTGTAACCAGCCACTTTGCTGTATTGGTTAATTGTTTCTAGGAGTTTTACTGTGGACTCTTTAGGGTTTTCGATGTATATCATCATATCATCGGCAAATAGAGATAGCTTGTGTTCCTCTTTCCCAATTTGAATTCCTTTGATTTCCTTCTCTTGTCGGATTGCTATTGCTAGGACTTCTAAGGTTATATTGAATAAGAGTGGAGAGAGTGGACAGCCTTGCCTAGTTCCTGATCTTAGTGGGAATGCTTCTAGTTTCTCACCATTGAGTATAATGTTGGCTGTAGGCTTTTCATAAATAGCTGTAACTATCTTGAGGAAGGTTCCTTCTAATCCTATTTTGCTGAGTGTTTTTAACATGAAAGGATGTTGGATTTTGTCAAACGCCTTCTCTGCATCGATTGATATGATCATGTGGTTTTTGTCTTTCATGTTGTTGATGTGGTGTATAATGTTGATTGATTTGCGTATGTTGAACCAACCTTGTATTCCTGGAATGAATCCCACTTGATCGTGATGTATGATCTTCTTGATAAAGTGCTGGATTCGGTTTGCTAAGATTTTATTGAGTATCTTTGCATCTATGTTCATTAGTGAGATTGGTCTGTAGTTTTCTTTTTGGTAGTGTCTTTGCCTTCTTTGGGAATGAGTGTGATATTAGCCTCATAAAAGGAGTTGGGGAGGATTCCTGTTTTTTCTATGGTTTGGAAGAGCCTATGGAAAAGTGGTAGTAACTCTTCTTGAAATGTTTGGTAGAATTCACCTGTAAATCCATCTGGGCCTGGGCTTTTGTTCTTAGGGAGTTTTTTAATTACATCTTCAATTTCCTCTGAGGTGATTGGTCTATTTAGGATCTCTAGATCTTCCTTTTCCAGCCTTGGAAGAGGGTGTTTTTCCAGGAATCTATCGATTTCTACTGTGTTCTCTACCCTAGTTGAGTATAGTTGTTCATAGTATGATCTCATGATATGTTGTATTTCTTGGGGTTCTGTTGCAATATCTCCCCTTTCATTCGTGATCCTACTGATTTGGGTGTTTTCTCTCTTTTTTTTGGTGAGTTTTGCCAATGGTTTGTCTATCTTGTTTATTTTTTCGAAGAACCAACTCCTGGTCTCATTGATTTTTTGTATTGTTTTCTTAGTTTCTATGTTGTTTATTTCTGCTCTAGTTTTTATTATTTCTTGCCTTCTGGATGTGGTTGGATTTCTCTGTTGCTGTTGTTCCAATTCTTTGAGGTGATCTTTTAAACTGTTGGTTTTGTTATTTTCCTGTTTCTTGACATAGGCCTGTATTGCTATGAGTTTCCCCCTAATTACTGCTTTTGCTGAGTCCCATAAATTTTGACATGTTGTCTCTTCATTGTCATTTGTCTCAAGGAATCTTTTTATTTCTTCCTTGAGTTGTTCTTTGATCCAGCTGTTGTTGAGCAGCATGTTGTTTAATCTCCAGGTATTAGTTTTTCTCCATTGCTTCTTCTTGACATCGATTTTGAGCTCTGTTGCATAGTGATCTGAGAGGGTACTTCTAATGATCCTTACCTTTGTGGTCTTATATAGGTTGGCTTTGTATCCTAAGACATGGTCTATTCTGGAGAAGGTTCCATGTGGGCTTGAGAAGAATGTGTATTCTACTTTCTGGGGGTGGAGGGCTCTATATAAGTCTATTAGCCCTAAATCTTCTAATTTTTCATTCAGAGCTCTTATTTCTTTGCTATTTTTCTGTTTGGTGGATCTGTCCAGTGGTGATAGTGGAGTGTTGAGGTCCCCTGCTATTATCACATTTCCCTTCATGTGTTTCTCCAGGTTTGCCAGCAGTTGTCTCACATATTTTGCTGATTCTACATTAGGTGCATAGATATTGACCAGGGTTAGTGTTTCTTGATCTAATGTTCCCCTGATCAGTAAGTAGTGACCCTCTTTGTCTCTGACCACTTTCTTGAGTTTGAATGCAATTTGGTCTGATATGAGAATGGCTGTCCCTGCTCTTTTTTGTTTTCCATTGGCCTGAATAATTACTTTCCATCCTTTGATTCTTAGCCTATGCTTATCCTGTAGCTGTAGGTGTGTTTCTTGTAGACAGCAGAAGTCCGGTTTATTTTTCCTAATCCAGTTCTCTACTATGTGTCTTTTAATTGGAGAGTTTAGTCCATTAACATTTAGGGAGATTATTGAGAGAGAGGACTGTTGTGTGGTTGTGTTGTGTAGGGTGGCTTTTGTTATAATCGGGGGTTTGGATTGTGTAATTCATCCCTGAGTAGGTCGTTTAGGATCGGTTTTGTTTGGACAAATAGTTCTAGTTCGGTCTTGTTTGAAAATGTTTTCAATCTGTTCTCCCATATGAATGATAATTTTGCCGGATATTGGACTCTAGGTTGGAAGTTTCTTTCATTCAGTCGTTTAAATATGTCGTTCCACTGTCTCCTTGCTTGGATTATTTCGATTGGGAGATCTGGTTTGATTCTTATGTCCCTACCTTTGTACTTGAGGTTTTTTTTCTCTCTTATTGCCTTAAGAAGTTCCTCTTTCTCTTTTTTTTTTGCCATTTGGATTACTATATGTCTTGGTGTAGTTTTATTAGGATCTATTTTACCAGGAACTCTCTTGATTTCCTGGATTTGCCCTGAAGTTTCATTCCAAAGGGTGGGGAAGTTCTCTGCTATTATCTCTCTGACTACTTGTTCTTCTCCTTTCCCTATTTCCTCCCCTTCTGGTATACCCACGATTCTTAGATTGTTTCTTTTGTCCTTGTTCATTAGGTACTGGACTTTTCCTTCCAGTGCTTTGCCTTTTATTTCTTTGTTGGTTTCTTGGTCATTTTTTGTTTGCAGTTTTCCTTCGAGTTCTTCGATGTGCTTCTCCAACTCTGTGTTTCTGCTAGTAAGGCTTGTTACTTTGTCTGTTAATTCCTTCACTTCTTTTTGTATGGACTCTCTCATGCTCTTTAACATTTCTTCTTTAATTTGGGTGATTTGTTCCTCCATAGCTGTTTTATACTCGGTAGCTAAAGTTTCTCTCATTTCTTTAATTAGTTCTTGCGTTTCCTTCTTCATTGTTGCTTTTAGGTCGCTTTCCCACAGATCTGTGCGTTTTGGCGGACTTGGAAACTTGTTAAGGTTTGTCTCCGTATCTTCAGATCTTAGGGTTCTATTTGATTTACCCATGTTTCCTTGTGTTTATTGCTGTGCTTTAGAGTGCTGTTTCTTCCACTTTCAGCCTGTTTTGATCCCCTGTGGTGTGGGAATGGGTCCCCTCCCTGAGGGTGGATCTAGTGGTACTGTTGGGTGGGCTTGTTGCGGTTTGGCTCCTCTTGTGCTCCTTCTGTGGTCTGATTCGTTGCTTTGCCTTATTGTTGCCAGCTATTTCTGGTAGCTAGGAGATTCTCGACGGGGGGCGGGGCACGTTCACGCTGTCTGCGTGAGTGAGTGACCGTAACTTCTCTACCTTCCCGTGGGCAAAGGAGCCCCAGCAGGAGCAGGGCAGCCGTTCGCGGGGTCGGAGTGGGTGGGTGGACCTTCCCTACCTTCCCGGGGACACGGGAACCCCAGCCGGAGCGAAGCAGCCCTTCGCGTGGTCGGGGCGCGCGGGCGGGGCTTCCTTACCTTCCCGGGGGCAAGGGGACCCCAGCCGGAGGAATGGAGCCGTTTGCGCGGTCGGGGCTGGCGGGTGGGGCCTCCTTACCCTGCCGGGGGCTAGGGGACCCCAGCCGGAGAAATGGAGCCGTTCGCGCAGTCGGGGCTGGCGGGCGGGGCGTCCTTACCCTGCCGGGGGCTAGGGGACCCCAGCCGGAGGAATGGAGCCGTTCTCGCGGTCGGGGCTGGCGGGCGGGGCGTCCTTACCCTGCCGGGGGCTAGGGGACCCCAGCCGGAGGAATGGAGCTGTTCGCGCGGTCGGGGCTGGCGGGCGGGGCGTCCTTACCCTGCCAGGGGCTAGGGGACCCCAGCCGGAGGAATGGAGCCGTTCGCGCGTTCCGTGATCTCCCCTTTTCATTTCTAATATGCGTTATCAAGTTTTTCTCTCTCTTTTGCTTTGTGAGTTTTGCCAGTGGTCTGTCAATCTTGTTTATTTTTTCAAAGAACCAACTTCTGCTTTCGTTGATCTTTTGGATTGTTTTTTGGGTTTCTATTTCATTGATTTCTGCTCTCAGTTTTGTTATTTCCTTCTGTCTCCCTATTTTTAGTTTCTTTGGCTGATCATTTTCTAATTCTGTAAGCTGCATCATTAAGCTATTCATGTATGCTCCTTCTTCTTTCCTGATGTGTGCTTGCAAAGCTATAAACTTTCCTCTCAGTACCGCTTTTGCTGTATCCCATAGTTTCTGATAGTTTGTGTTTTCATTCTCATTTGTTTCCAGGAAATTTTTAATTTCTTCTTTGATTTCAGTTGGACTCACTGGTTGTTAAGTAGTAGACTGTTTAGTTTCCAGGTGTTAAATTTTTTCTTCCGTGTTCCTTTGTAGTTCACCTCTAACTTCAGAGCCTTGTGGTCAGCAAAGGTAGCCTGCAAAATTTCTATCTTCTTGATTTTATGGAGGTATGTTTTATGTGCCAGCATGTGGTCTATCCTGGAGAATGACCCGTGTATGTTGGAAAAGAATGTGTACCCAGGTTTCTGAGGATGGAGTGTCCTATATATATCTACGAGGCCTCTTTCTTTCATTTCTCTTTTCAGGTCTAGTATATTTTTGTTGGATTTCAATTTGGTTGACCTATCAAGTGTTGACAAGCCTGTGTTGAGGTCTCCCACAATTATTGTGTTATTATTGATATCCTTCTTCAGATTTGTCAACAATTGTATTAAATACTTTGCTGGTCCCTCATTGGGTGCGTATATGTTTAGGAGAGTGATTTCTTCCTGCTGTACATATCCCTTGATTAGTACACAATATCCATCTTTGTCCCTTACAACTTTTCTGAGTATAAAGTTTGTGTCATCTGATTATTAGTACGGCCACCCCCGCTTTTTTAAGGGTATTGTTTGCTTGAACGATTTTTCTCCAGCCTTTGATTTTGAGTCTATGTTTATTCTGACTATTCAGGTGTGTTTCTTGTAGGCAGCAGAAGGTTGGCTTCAGTTTTTTGATCCATTTCGCCACTCTGTGCCTCTTAACGGGTGTATTTAGTCCATTGACATTGAGAGAAATAATTGTCATGGGATTTATTGCCATCTTTGTGTAGAAGTTTGGTGTGTTTTTTGTTCTGTCTTGTCTTTAGAATAGATCTTTCAGTTTTTCTTTTAAGGCTGGTTTGAGTCTGTAAAGTTTTTGAGCTTTTGTTTATCTGTGAAGGCATGTATACTTCCTTCAAACCTGAAAGTGAGTTTTTCTGGGTGCAGTATTCTTGGCGAAGCAGTTATTTCATTGAGTTTTGTCACTATATACCACCACTGCCTTCTGCCCATGAGTGTTTCTGGTGACAGGTCTGCTGTAAATTTCAAGGATGCTCCCTGGAATGTAATTCCCTTTTTGATCTTGCTGCTTGCAGTATTCTATCTCTATCTGTGGGATTCATCATTGTGACTAGTATGTGTCTTGGGGTGTTTCTCCTGGGGTCATTTTTAGCTGGTACTCTTCGGGCATGCAGGATTTGGTCACATGTTTTCTTTAGCTCTGGTAGTTTCTCTGTGATGATGTTCTTGACTGTTGATTCTTCCTGGAGATTTTCTTCTTGGTCTCTGGGACTCCAATGATTCTAAAGTTGTTTCTGTTGAGCTTTTCATCTGCTTATATTCTTTGAGTAATTTTTCCATTGTCTAATCATTTGATTTAAGGCTTTTTTCCAATCTCTTCTGCTGTGTAAAGTTGTTATGCATCTCATCTTCTAGCGCACTAATTCTATCCTCAGCTGCTTTTAACCTGTTGGAAAGCTCATTCATTATGTTCTTCAATTTGTCTACTGAGTTTTTCAGACCTGTTATTTGACCTGATATTTCAGTTTGGAGTTTTCTGATTTCTATCTTCATATTCTTTTGATTTTTATTAGTGTTCTGATTTATACTTTCTTTGAGTTCTGTGAGCATCCTCCATATTCTCTAAACTCCATTTCTGAAAGACTGCTTAGGTGGTTAGTCATTTTTGGGTCATCAGAGTTTCCATCTTCATTCTCTATGGCTGATGTTGGTCTGCATAGTTTCCCCATTGTCACGCTTATGCTGTGGTTTTTTTCTACGTGTTGTGGTGGTATTCATTGGCTAGGTGGAGTGCACGGACACAAAGCGGAGTGGCCATGCTCCTCTGCTTCAACCACTTATAGGTGGACTTAAGGGGGCCAGCAGAGTCAGCTTTATATGCAACTCTGGCCTGGAAAGACTCACCTCAGCTGAGGCAAGCCATCAGGGGATGAATGCCAGAGAAGATCAAAGTTGCCAGGTTGAAGCAAGCCTGGGGAAGCCCCAAAATGTCTGCTGAGCTTAAGGGGCCCAGCAGAGTCTGTCTTATCCACAACTCCGGCTGGGAAAGACACACCTCAGCTGAGGCACGCCCTCAGGGGATTAATGCCAGAGAAGATAAAAGTTCCCAGGTCGAAGCAAGCTGGGGGGAGGCCCCAAAATATCTGCCGAGCCTAAGGGGCCCAGCAGTCAGCTTTATCCGCAACTCTGGCCTGGAAAGACTCACCTCAGCCCAGCAAGCCACCAGGGGATGAATGCCAGAGAAGATCAAAGTTCCCAGGTTGAAGCAAGCCAGGGGAAGCCCCAAAATGTCTGCCATGCCCAGCAGAGTCTGTCTTATCCACAACTCCGGCCTGGAAAGACACCGGGTTGTTTTTCTTAAGGATTAGAGTCAAAGGAGCACAGTAAAAACGGTATTAGAGTTGCAATTATTGTTTGCATAGGCCCACCAAAATATGAGGGACATGGAAAGAAAAAGCATTGGCCTAAATACAAGGAGACCCAACCCTGGAGTTTCCTGGCATAAGACCAACTCTAGGCTCCAGGCAAACTAGTTTGTCCAATCCAGGTCATTGTCTGTAGTGCCAATACACTTCTATTTTTCACACAGTCTCTGTTGTTGGTATCATGTTTCTGTATTAAAGATCCTGGAATCTGCATATCCTATATTGCAGTCAGGATGGTGCAGAGCGTCCTCTCGTTTCACCTCACCATTCAAGGCAATGCAGAGAACCCTGTCCTGTAAGGAGGTCGTTGTTGTCAAGTCTTCTTAGTGCTAAGGGAAGTCTCTTTTGAGCAGGTCGATGTCAGAGCTGTGGTAGTGTCTTCCCTGGTAGAGGATTGCTTCCAGGTGTTGTTATAAAAATATAGATGTTTCGTAGATAGCTTCCCTGGTTCAGGGTTGAATGGAGGATGCCCATTCTTCTGAGGCCTGTGACAGGTCATTATATCAATGTCCAGGTGTAAGGTCCCATTGCACTACGAGATTTGTGTATTGCAATCTCTATTATATAAGAACTTATATGTATGTATAGTATTTTCGCATTTTAATGTGCCTATGCAAACAAGGAACAATGCCACATGGCATTATTGGCGCATATGGGGGCCATAAGAACAAGTCCAACAATTCCCATGACATGATTCAATCATCAGCATTAAACTAAGGGACTGTTCCACCAAAATTCCTTATTGAACAGCTCACAAAGAGAAGACAAGATAAAAAGTAGGTAGAATCGTCACTGTAAAAGAATATTTAGAAAGAGTTATAGCTGTTAAAGAAAATACACCTAAAATACTCAAAAGACATATGTGTCCATTTTATGTCTTTTGAAACAATTGGGGGTTGTTAAATCCAATGCATGACTTTGGTCTGTGATTAGAACTGTGTAGTACTGAAGTTAAAAAGGAGAAATGTGGGGTACTGATGATTGGGGGTGAGGGAGTTAAGGAGTAATAATGAGCTTTGTAGGGGTGTGCGAAAGGGCAGAATCTGTTGGGGAAGAGGTCGGTCTTGGTGCCTAACAAATAACAAATTAAAGAACTGAGGGTAAAGCGGATTAAGGGGAAGATAATGAATCCGGATTGGGAGAGGAAGGAGTAGAAGGGGCTCAGGTGTGGAGGGGAAATATATCAGAGGGCCTATATACATTGTGTAGATGACTTGTTTATGGATTAGGCTTGGCAGTCAGAGAGGACCACTGTATAGGAAGTCACGTCTACATATACACTGATTTTAGAGACCTATTTGAATATTATTCTCCAAATCTAGGGAATTCCATTTTTTTCCTAGAAACAGTCGAGAATTAAGAATATTTTTGGGTGTTAATGAAAAGTATATATGTTGCGCAGGCACTTGTGCCTGCGTGCTTTTGAAAATAAATACTAGGAAGAAAA
Source organism: Suncus etruscus (assembly GCF_024139225.1). Classification (NCBI taxonomy): domain Eukaryota; kingdom Metazoa; phylum Chordata; class Mammalia; order Eulipotyphla; family Soricidae; genus Suncus; species Suncus etruscus. The sequence continues at coordinate 49,949,824 of NC_064857.1, forward strand.
GAACTCCTGAATGGGGTCCAGTGTGCATAGGGAAAATTTTTCTCTCCCTCCCTCTTCCCCCCAGGGCTTTCTGGGTGCTTTTTCATCACACAGCCTGACTTCTTCAGATCGGCAAAAGATTTGCGGCAGGAAGGTCTTGGGAAGAGTTCTTGCTTTGGGGATACTTTTAGAGCTAAGTCCAGTTTCAGGTAATAGTCCACGTTAGGAAGAGTTGGTAAGGAGGGCCACACAGCATGAATCAGCTGGGGAGTTGGTTGCCTTTTGCCAGGGACGAGGTGTGGGTTTGTCTGGGTGTCCCTTCGGTTGGGTGCTGGGTATTGGTTCTTTGGGATAGGAGGTCAGTCTTGATGCCTAATGGGTTAAGAACTGAGGGTGAAGAGTTTTAATAAGATGGGAAATCTGGATGGGATTGAGGGATGAGGGGTAGGACGACCTCCTAATTTTGCAGTTAAAACATAGGTTTAGGCCTATATTCGCTGTATCAGACAGAACGTTCCTGTGCTGCAATTGTATGTACCACAGTGAGCCAATCACAACAAGCTAAGGTACAAAGATTATACTGTAATAGACTTCCTCTCTGACTCTGGCCAATCTGAGCAGGATTTTTACAGTATAGATTCAAGTCCAGAACATTGTCTAATTTGCATGTATAAAAAGCCTGCTTGGATTGGATGAGTTAGAGAGGCAGTCCGAGCAGCCTTGCAGTGATTGGTGCAGGATCGAGTTGGAAAATTTGTTTTGTGGCAATATTCAGACAATTTTTGTTTAGTGGCATATTGAAACATTTTTCGGGATATACTCTGCGTATAAGACAACCCCCGATTTTCGGTTGACTTTTTTTTGTTTCAAAAGTCGTCTTATACGCTGGAAAATATGGTATATAAATTTTTAAAGTGTTGGATAAATGTATAAGTAGAAGCAGGTTGGACCGGATAGATAGTACAACAGGCAGGGCATTTTCCTGATATACAGCAGATCTGAGTTCAACCCCTGATCTATATAAACACCTGATCCCAGTCAAGAGTGCTGCCTGAGTCTTGTCAGGAGTAATCCCTGATTACAGCTGGGTGTTTCCCTAAAGCAAAAATCAACACTGATATTTTAAGTTTTGTTCCTAAAATAACTCTAAAATAGTGAGTATACCTTAAACTCAAAAATTAATAAATTAAATATCTGGGGATAAGTTTAGAACATAT
>NC_064857.1:50253519-50333519 GCF_024139225.1 Suncus etruscus
TCAGCCAGACTTACTTTCAGATTTGAAGAAAAGATACACAGCTTCACAAATAAACAACATCTCAGAAACTTTACATATTCAAGACAAACCTTAAAAGAACTAAAGTGTCTTCTTTAAGGCAAGGCAGACCCAATAAAGTTTTTTGTTTAAAACTCCTACAAAATGATGGCACCTAATACCACAATAATCATCATTCTCAATGTTAATGGACCCAATGCACAAGTTAAGAGACACAGAATGAAAGTGGATTAAAAAATATTGAATTCAACATTTTACTGCTTATAAGAAACATACCTGAATAGTCAGACAAAAATAACATAGACTAAAATCAAAGGCTGGAGAACAATCATTCAAGCAAACAACTCCCTTAAAAAGGCTGGGGTGGTTATTCTAATAGCAGACAGCCAAAACTTTAGGCTTAAAAAGGGTTATAAGAGAAAGATATAGGCATTTTTACTACTCAAGGGATATGTACAGCAAAAAAAAAAATCACATTTCTAAACACATATGCACTCAATGACAGAGCAGCAAAATACTTAAAACAACTACTGATAAACTCGAAGAACATCAGTAATAACATAATAATAGTGGAGATTGCAATACCACCTTGTCACCCTTGATAGGACAACCAGGCTAAAATTAAACAAAATAAAATTAAACAAAGATATTCTGGCTCTGAAAGAAGAAATAAAAAAAAAGTGACTGAGTAGATATATAGAGAGCTCTTCATCCCAGAAAACTGAATACACATGCAATACACATTCAATGCAGATGAAACATTCTCCAAGATAGACCACATGCTTGACCAGAAAACATACTTCCATAAAATTAAGAGAATATAATTTTTTCTGCTATCCTCTCTCAGACTATAAAGCACTGAAAATAGAGGTTAATTAAAAGCAGATCCAGACAAACAACATTAAAATTGGGAAATTAAACAGTTCACTGATGAACAACCAGTGAATCAGAGACAAAATCAAAGAGAAAATCAGGGGCCGGGTAGGTGGCGCTGGAGGTAAGGTGTCTGCCTTGCAAGCGCTAGCCAAGGAAGGACCGCAGTTCGATCCCCCGGCGTCCCATATGGTCCCCCCAAGCCAGGGGCGATTTCTGAGCACATAGCCAGGAGTAACCCCTGAGCGTCAAACGGGTGTGGCCCAAAAACAAAAACAAAAAAAAAAAAGAGAAAATCAAAATATTTCTAGAAACAAATGAGAATGATGACACAAATTATCATAAACTGTAGGATATAGCAAAAGCAGTATTAAGAGGGAAATTAATATATTTGCAAGCATTCATCAGAAAGGAAGAAAAGACCTACATAAATAACTAAATGCCACAGCTTACAAAATTGGAATAACAAGCAACAAAATGAGCTCAAAGTAAGCAAGGAGAAGAAAATAACAAAACTTAGAGCATAAATTAATGAACTGGACACCCAAAAACAGTCAAAAGTATAAATGAAAGCAAGAGTTGGTTTTTTGAAAAAATAAACAAAGTTGATAAACCATTAGCAAGACTCACAAAGAAAGGAAGAAAGAGAAACTTAGTAAGCAGAATCAGAAATAAAAAGGGGGAAGTCACTATACTACAGACACTACAGAAATTCAAAGAATAATGAGAGACTACTTTGAGAATTTCTAAGCTAAGAAACAAGAGAACTTTGAAGAAATGTATAAATTCTTAAACTATGATGAACTTCCAAGATTGAGCCAAGATAATCTGGAATATCTCAAAAGATATATCACTATTGAGGAAATTGAAAAGGTGATCAAATGGCTTCCCAAAAACAAAATCCCAGGTCCAAATGTTTCACTAATCAATTCTTTCAAATCTTTAAAGAGGATTTACTGCCAATCCTTTTCAAGCTCCTACAGGAAATTGAAGAGACAGAGACACTCCCAAATAATTCTTGTGAAGCCAACATCACCCTGATACCAAAATTAAACAAAAACAAAAAAGAAAATTATAGACCTATATCTTTGATTAACATGGATGCAAGTATTCTCAACAAAATACTAGCAAATAGAATCCAACAGCTCACCAAGAAACTTATATACCATGACCAAGGAGAATTCATTCCAGGTGCAAGGATGGTTTAACATACACAAGTCAATCAGCATAATACACTATATAATAAAACAAAATCGGGGCCGGGCGGTGGCGCTGGAGGTAAGGTGCCTGCCTTGCCTGCGCTAGCCTAGGACGGACCGCGGTTCGATCCCCCGGCATCCCATATGGTCCCCCAAGAAGCCAGGAGCAACTTCTGAGCGCATAGCCAGGAGTAACCCCTGAGCGTCACAGGGTGTGGCCCAAAAACCAAAAAAAAAAAAAAAAAAAAAAAAATAAAACAAAATCATATGATCATATCAATAGGTGCTGAGAAAGCATTTGACAAGGTCCAGTACCCATTATTGATTAAAAAACTCAATAACATGGGAGTTGAAGGAACTTTCCTTAATATTGTCAAAGCTATTTATCACAAATCCATTGCAAATATTATACTCAATGGGGAAAAACCTAAAAGCCTTTCCTCTAATATCTGGCCCAGAACAAGCTTATACCCTCTAACCACTTCCATTTAATATAGTACTGGAGATATTTGCTATCACAATTAGGCAAGAAAGACATCAAGGGCATTCATAGGAAAGAAAGATTTGAAGCTCTCATTGTTTGCAGATTACATAATATTATATCTAGAAAGTCCTAAAGACCACCAGAAAAACTTCTAGAAACAATGGACTTGTACAGTAAAGTGGCAGCCTAAAAAAATAACATGCACCTTCCTGGAGCAGGATTTTTAGCCGGCACGGACGGGCAGCTGGCAGGCCCCCCCCATGTGCCAGCGGCCTCTTAGTCCGGCCTAGGGTAGGGGGGCCCGGATCTGGGTCACCCGACCCCCCTCTCCCCCATTCCTCCGGATCTCCAGGTGGGTTCCGGGGAGGAGCTGACGGGGCACCCTGGATTTTCCCCACTCCCAGGCCGGCCCAGACACTGGCCTAGGGTGGGGCTTAGGGGGTGGAGTTGGATCTGGTGGGTGGCAGATAGCTGCTCAGCTATACTCAGGCTGTCACTGGCAATTTCATACCTGTCTACATTTTGCAAACCGCGTGGGGGCTAGCGCCCCTGCGCGAACATTTGCTCCTCCCAACCATCAGTACCCCAGATTTACCCTTCTTAACTTCAGTAACACATAGTTCTAATCTCTGACCTAAGACATACAGTAGATCTAACAAATCCCAGAACTATTTAGAAGGACACAAATTGAACACATATATTTGTTGAATATTTTATGGGTATTTTCTTTAACTGGTGTAACTCTCTATATATTCTTCTACCATGATGTTTCTATTCACTTTTCATCTTGTCTTTTCTTTGTAAGCTGTTCAGTAAGGATTGTTGTTGGAACTGTCCCTCAGTTTGATGCCTATGATTGAACTATGTCATGGAAATTGCTGGTTTTGTTCCTATAGCCTCCAGATGCACTAATAATGCTTCATGGCATTAATCCTTGTTTGCATAGACACATTAAAATGGGAAAACACCATACATACAGATAAGTTTTTATCTAATAAATCTCAGTACAATGTACCTTACACCCTGAACATTGATATAATGACCTGGCACAGGCCTCAGAAGAATGGGCATCCTCCATTCACGCCGGAACCAGGCAAGCTATCTACGAAACATCCAAGGTCTTTTATAGCAACAGCTGGAAGCAGTCCTCTACCAGGAAAGACACTACCAAGGGTCTGACATCGACCTCCTAAAAAGAGACTTCCGTTTACACTGAGAAGACTTGACAGCAACAATGACCTGCTCTACAGGTCATGGTTCTCTCTAGTGCTCCTTAAGTGTCAGGTGAAACGAGAGGATGCTCTGCACCATCCTGACTGCAATATGGGATATGCAGACTCCAGGATCTTTAATACAGAAGCATGATACCAACAACAGAACTATGTGAGGAATGGAGGTGTATTGCCACTACAGACGATGACTGGAATTGGACAAACTAGTTTGCCTGGAGCCTAGAGTCAGTCCTGTGCCAGGAAACTTCAGGGGTAGGGTCTCCATATATTTAGACCATAATTTGTCTTTCCATGTCCCTTATGTTTTGGTGGGCCTATGCAAACAAATGCCACTTTAATACCGTTTTTTACTATGTTCCCTTGACTCCAATCCTTAAGAAAAACAACCCACTAAAACTTTTGAGGTTAACTTAAACTAGTTAGCATGTGCATGGAACTAGAGAAATGTACTTTGCCCTCAATGTTTAAGGAGTTACATAAACTTAATGTCTTTAGATTATATTGTGTGCTGCTAAGAAATAGTATGTACTACAACTGGGGATTTGAGGGACAAAGTAATTGTATTGTACATGGGTTCAGTTTTGTTTTTCTTAATGTTCTTTGGCTGAAAGTTCAAGGCTGGGATATCATCGAAGGTACTACCGAGAATTCTGTTTATGGGTGATTGGGCTTCCACTGTAACTTTACCCTGTCCTCTTTCTTTTCATCTTTGTTGTCATAATTAAAATTAAAAAAAAAACAATACTACACTTCTACATTAACCAATCTGCAAAAACTCACTATTATTCTATGTCACTGACAGTTTGCTTCTTTCTTCATTACTATCACCTTCCACCCAATCTTGACAACCTCAATTCTGTTGTTAATAAATAAAATATCAATGACCATTGTTAAAAAAAATTAACGTGCAAAAATTAATGGCTTTTCTATACACAAATAATGAAAGAGAAGAAAAGTATATTTAAAACACAATCCCATTCACAGTTGTGCCCCAGAAAATAAAGTACCTTGGAGTCAACTAAAAAGGTAAAAAAGCTATATAAGGAAAACTAAAAAACACTTCTTCAAGAAATAAAAAAGGACACAAAGAAATAGAGACATATACCCTATGAATCGGGACATCATTAAACATTTAACATTATTAAAATGGCGATACTTCCCAAAGCATTGTACAGAATTAGTGCAATTCCTATAAGAATATCCATGACATTTTTCTAAGAAGTGGTTAAAATATTCTTGAAATCCACTTGGAACAATAATTAATTATCCACAAATAGCTAACACAATCCTTGAGAAAAGAAGATGGAAGGCATAATTTTCCCCAACTTTACTATAGCAGTAGTCATGAAAATAGCATGGTATTGAAATAAAGACAGAACCACAAATCAATGGAATAACTTGAGTATTCTGAAACTGGAACCCCAGTACACTATTAATTAATATTTGATAAAGGGGCAAAAAATACAAAGTAGAGCAAGGAAAGTCTCTTCAACAAGTGTTGTTGGGGAAAAAAAGATCACCTACATGCAGAGAATTCAGACCTCTTTTTAACACCATGCACAATAGTAAAATCAAAATGGATTAAATACCTTGATATCAGACCTAAAATCATAAGGGACACAAAGGAAAACATAGGCAGAACACTCCATAACACTGAAACTAAAGGCATCTTCAAAGATGAAACACCACTATTCAAGCAAGTGGAAGCACAGATAAACAAAGGAGACTACATTAAATTGAGAAACTTCTGCATTTCAAAGGAAACAGTGACTAGGATACAAAGACAACCCACAAAATGGGAGAAATTATTTACCCAGTACCCATCAGATAAGGGGTTAATATCTAAGAGACACAAGGTACTGATAGAAATTAGCAAGAATTTGAATTCCATCAAAAAAGGAGAGAAAAAATGAACAAATATTTTCTCAAAGAAGAAATAAAGATGGCCAAAAGACACATGAAAAAATGCTCCACATTATTCATCATCAGGAAGATGGGAATCAAAACAACAATGAGATATCACCTCACACCACAGTGACTGAGACACATCACAAAGAACAACTGTGTTATTCCATTGTATTCTGTTGTATTCCATTTTCGTGATTGTCTGTTGTTGGACAGCTAAATTGATTCCAACTCTTAGTTATTGTACTTAGTGCTGTGATGAAGAATAGTGTGCATACATCCTTCTAATAAATGTTTTTCAGTCTTGGAGATAGATAACCCAAAAGTTAATTGCTGGGCCAGATGGAAGTGTGATTCTTACAATTCATTATACTGATTCCAATAAGGATTGAACCAGACAGCATTCCCACTAGCAATGAAAGAGAGCTCCTTTTCACCATATCCCCACCAACACAGATTATCCCCAATATTTTCTATATGTGCCATCCTCACTGATACCTCATTGTCATCTTGATTTGATTTCCCTAAATGATAAGAGATAATGAACTTTTTCCCATGTGCCTGTTGACTATCCTATTGGTCTTTTTCAGAGACATGTCTGCTCATATCTTCTCCCTGTTTTTTAGATGGGTGTTTTAGATTTGAGGAGTTAATATTTGTGAGCTCTAGTATATCCTATATAGCAACCATTTATCTGATGTGATGAATGCAAATATTTTGAGGATGGAAGGACCTGCATAAATCAATCAGTCCCTAATCTATTTGCTAATTTAGAGTTTTTATGTCCTTCCTAATGTTCTGCCAAGTGGTGAGAGTGGAGTGTTAAAATCTCCCACTACTATCACATTTTCATCCAAGTCTTGCAAAGTAGAATCCATAGTTTTACAAACTTTGCTGACCCAACATTTGGGAAGTATATGTTGATTCAAGTTAGTACTTCTTGATCAATTATTCCCCTGATTAATATGTACTGTATTTATTTGAGTAAACACACACCTGTGTATAATGCACATCCCTAATTTTCTATTAAAAATCGGTATAAAATTTTGTTTCACACCGAGCATTGTAATTGACAAAAAAAAAAACAAAAAAAAAAAACGATGTTGAACATGCGGCCATGATAAAAATCATTTATTGACAACGTAAACTGGTATAAACACAATACTGAAATAAAATTACCAGTAACAATATTTATTTAAAATGCTTCAAAGTCAGATTCATCATCAGATACACTAAAGAATTGTTCCCATTCTTCTAGAGTTAATTTTTCATCAGTGTCCAAGTTGGCAGGAGCATCTGTTTCTCCAGTTTCTTCACTTTCTTCTGAGTCTGAATTCCATAGCAGGTCGTCTTCTGTGCTGTCCATTTTATTGCTGATGCCTGTCTTCAAAAAACTCGTGATGATCATTTCTTTTGGTATGCCTTCCCGTGGTGTTTTAACCCAGAATGTCACGAGAGATAGGCAAGGTTTCTTGAGTTTTTTGTTTTTGTTTTTGTTTTTGTTTTTTTTCTTCGCCCTCGCGTACAGTGCGTGGCTGCAGCCCGGAAAAGGCTCAGTGCAAACTCACAATTCACCTGCGCCCTCGTTGGACGGGCCGCCACTGCCACCCACCCCAGCCCTCGTTTATAATGCGCACCCAAACTTTGATTTCTTTTTTGGTAGAAAATTTTGTGCGTTATACTCGAATAAAACCGGTAGTGTCAATCCTTTTCTCTAACTACTTTCTTGAGGTTGAATGTAATTTGGTCTGATATAAGTATGGTTCTCTCAAACTTTTTTGTTTTCTAGTGGTTTATATAATTGTTTTTCATCCTTTAACACTGATCCTATGTCTTATTTAAGATTATAGGTGTATTTCCTATAAGTAGCAAATGAATGGGTTTTGTTTCCTGATCCACCCACAACTTGGTGCCTTTTTAGTCCATTGATGTTCAAAAAAATTATTATCATAAAGAGCTATTGTGCCATTTTACTGTGTAGGGTTTTTACTTCTATAATTGGTTATTTGATTAATATAGGTGACCTTTCAGTATTTTATTTAGAGGTGGTTTCATTATCAGTTTATTTTTATTATTATTATTTTTTGGTCTGAGAATGTTCTTATCCTACCCTTTCATATAAATGAGAGGTTTGCTGGGTAGTGGACTCTAGGTTAGAAATTTCTTTTATTCAGTAATTTGAATATGACATTTTATTCTTTTTTTTTTTGTCTCTTCTTTTTCAACTACTTTATCAATGTTGACTTGCAATTTATCTTAAAGTCTATCTATATAGTTCTCTTGTGTGATTCTACTACTATGGCTTGCTAATGCATTCTTTATCTCCTTAAATTTCTTGTGTATGGATTCTCTCGTTTTCCAAAAGTGTTCTTCTTTGCTTGGTTGAACTTCTTGTCTATTGATTGCTTAATTTCTCTAGTGATTCCTTGATTTCTGTTGTTAGTGCTTTGAGTTTTTATTTTAGGTACTCATTCACCAGACCCAAGTGTTTTAATGGACTTGCAGATTTGCCTAGGGTCTCTCCCTATCGTTACTGCAGTTGGGCTCCTTAGTTTTCCCATTCTTCTTGCATTGCATGTGTTCTAAAGGTGGAGTTTCAGAATCCCTGTGATTTGAGAAGTGGTCTGTTGAATTGTTTTTACCAAATAGTCATTAATAATACACCTAAATTTCAGGTTATTTTTCTAACCATGCAGGGTAATTTTGAGTGTGCCAAGAAAACTGACTAGTAGTACTCTGTTGGGTAGACTGAGTTTTGAGACTGTATACTGTCTAAGAGAAAGAAATGCTATGGTCCACCTTCCTGAAAGTAGGATATATATATATATATATATTGGAATGTCTTCAAGCAGGCACATTACCTTTCACATGGTTTTAGATTGAGAGGACAGACAGATGTCAGAACTGGAGTCTTCCTGGTTCAGGTGCTTGGGAAGATGGCACAGCTTAGGGACTTGGTGTCCTGTGATGTTAGGCTGGAGCATATAGATTAAGCTCCAGGAGGGCAGGTCCCACATCCAGCATGATGCACCTGGGACCAGAGGGCAGATAGATGTCAGAAATGGCTCTTTCTGGCCACAGGATTTGAGAGGAGGACGGTGGCACACAGCTAAAGACTCTGGGGTTCCATATTGGTAGACTGAACCATACAGATTTTGACATTAAAAGTCTTTATCAGGTTCTTTAAAGACATAATCCATTGAAGTGACTTTTGATCATGCTAAATGTTCATTTATTATGTTTTGTTTTGTTTTGGGAACTATATGCAACAGTGTTTTTTTTTTCTTAGGTATGGCTGAGCACAAGAGAGCACAGACCCTGCTTTCCCCAAAACAGAGCTTCCTCTTCTATATACTTTATGGTTTCAGGTCTGATATCTAGGTCTTTAATCCATTTGGATTTTACCTTTGTACATGATGTTAGCTGGAGGTCTAAATTCGCTTTCTTACAAGTGGCTAATCAGTTGTGCCAACACCACTTATTGAGGAGGCCTTCCCTGTTCCATTTAGGATTTCTTGCTTGCTCCTTTATCAAAAATTAGGTGACGGTATGTCTGGGGAACATTCTCTGAGTATTCAAGCCTATCCCACTGATCTCAGGATCTGTCTTTATTTCAATGCCATACTATTTTTTAATAACTATTGCTATGTAATACAGTTTAAAGTTGGGGAAAGTAATATCTCCCCTATTCCTTTTCCCAAGGATCGCTTTAGCTATTTGAGGGTGTTTATTGTTCCAAATAAATTTCAGAAGTGTTTGATCCACTTCTTTGAAAAATGTCATGGGTATCTTTAGAGGGATTGCATTAAATCTGTATAATGCTTTGGGGAGTATTAGCATTTTAATGATATTAATCCTGCCAATCCAAGAGCAGGGTATGGATTTTCATTTCCACGTGTCTTCTCTTATTTCTCGTAGCAGGATTTTATAGTTTTCTTTGTATAGGTCTTTCACATCTTTAGTCAAGTTGACTCCAAGATATTTGAATTTGTGTGACACTAATGTGAATGGGGTTGTTTTCTTAATGTCCATTTCTTCCCTATCATTTCTTCCCCATCTTTTCTTCCGTATTTTCCCATTTCTTTCCTATCATTATTGGTGTATAAAAAGGCCATTGATTTCTGTGTGTTGATTTTATAGCCTGCTACATTGCTATATGCATCTATTGTTTCTAAAAGATTTTTGATAGAGTCTTCAGGGTTTTCTAAGTATAGTATCATGTCAGCATGTCATGTTCTATAAAGTATATAGAACAACTTGTAGGTGAAACGCTCCATGACATTGAGACTAAAGGCATCTTTTTTTGGGGGGAGGGTCACACCCGGCAGTGCTCAGGGGTTTCTCCTGGATCTAAGCTCAGAAATCGCCCCTGGGAGGCACAGGGGACCATATGGAATGCTGGGATTTGAACCACTGTCCTCTGCATGAAAGGTAAACGCCTTACCTCCATGCTATCTCTCTGGCCCCCGACTAAAGGCATCTTTAAGGAGGAAACAGCACTCTCCAAACAAGTGAAAGCAGAAATAAACAGATAGGACTATATTAAGCTGAGAAGCTTCTGCACCTCAAAGGAAATAGTGCCCAGAATACAAAAGCCACCCACTGAGTGGGAGAAACTATTCACCCAATACCCATCAGATAAGGGGCTAATATCCAAAATATACAAGGCACTGACAGAACTTTACAAGAAAAAAAAAAAACATCTAACCCAATCAAAAAAATGGGGAGGAAAAATGAACAGACACTTTGAGAAAAAAGAAATACAAATGGCTAAAAGGCACATGAAAAAATGCTCCACATTACTAATCATCAGGGAGATGCAAATCAAAACAACTATGAGGTACCATCTCATACCACAGAGATTGGCGCACATTACAAAAAATGAGAACAAGGGGCCGGGAAGGTGGCGCTAGAGATAAGGTGTCTGCCTTGTAAGCGCTACCAAGGAACGGACCGCGGTTCGATCCCCCGGCGTCCCATATGGTCCCCCCAAGCCAGGGGCGATTTCTGAGCACATAGCCAGGAGTAACCCCTGAGCATCAAACGGGTGTGGCCCAAAAACCAAAAAAAAAAAAAAAAAAAAAAAAAAAAATGAGAACAAACCTCTTTCCTTCCTGGGAGCTGGGAGTCAATGCCAGCATGGGGTTCGGCAGGTCTCCGCCATGCCAAAGGCCTTTTTTTTTTTTTTTTTTTTTTTTTGGTAACCTGCCTTCCTTGTTTCTGGGTTTTTCATTTCTTTGTAAATTTTTCCTACACTCCTCTCTAGGCAAAGCTACACTTTCCCTGCTGAGATTCCTTAAGTCAAAGAATAAAATGTCACCTACAGGAAACATGTGATTCATTTCACTCTTGCTGGTAGGTACATTCAGAATTCTCCTTCAAGAGGTTTATTTCCTGTTTTTTTGTTTGTTTGTTTGTTTGTTTGGTTTTTTGGGGTTTTTTTTGCAGCCACAAACTTTTATTTTGCCAAAGGCCTTCTTAACCAGGGGGGGGGGGGAGGCGGTGCGGGTTTGGGTGACCCTAGCACCACTCTACCGCCTTGCTCCAGATCTCCAAAGCTTTCCCTGGGCCACATGCCTGGGCAAGCCAGCGAGGTGGGTCCCTTGGAGGGGCTTGAAGGTTACCCGAGGCTTTCCCCATTCCCCACCCAGCTCCTTAGGGAGGGTCTGGGTGGGGACTTTGAACTTCTGGTCTCCCAGCTCTTGAAGCACCTCTTTCCTTCCTGGGAGCCAGGAGTCAATGCCAGCATGGGGTTTGGCAGGCCTCCGCCATGGGTTCTGAGAGTTGTTTGGTTGCACTAAAGCAGTCACTGGTAAATTTCTTACCAGTCTATATGTTCAAAGCACAATATACTTTAATAGTATAAAATAATTATAATAATAATAATCCTTGAATTATGTTTTTGTGTATGCAGAATGTCCATTTTGTACTCAGCCCTTTCGCACACCCCTACAAAAGCTCGTTTTTCTCTTTAACTCTCTCACCCCCAACCATCATTACTCCACATTTACCCTTTTTAACTTTAGTACTGCAGAATCTTAGTCACAGTCCAAAGTGGTGCACTGGAGTTAACATCCCCTCCCCCAACTATTTCAAAAGGCATAAAATGGACACGTATGTCTTTTCAACATTTTGTGTGTGTTTTCTTTGACAGCTATAGTTCTTGCTGAATATTTTCTTATACAGTGACAATTTTCACCATTTTTTACCTTCTCTTTGTGAACTTTTCAATAGGGAATTTATTAAAAGAGTCACTCAGTTTATTTCTTATGTTTGAACCAAGTCATGGGTATTGTTGGATGTGTTCTTATGCCCCCATATGCACCAATAACGCCATGTGGCTTTATTTCTTGTTTGCATAGGTACATTAAAATGGGAAAATACTATACATACAAATAAGTTCTTATCTAATAGAGATGGGAGCACACAAATCTTGTAGTGCAATGGGACCTTACACCCTGAACACTGACATAATGATCTGGCACAGGCCTCAGAAGAATGGGCATTCTCCATTCACCCCTGATCTAGGGAAGCCATCTATGAAACATCCAAGGTTGTCTATAACATCACCTGGAAGCAATCCTCTACCAGATAGACCCTACTGCTGCTCTGACATCGACCTACTCAAAAGAGACTTTCTTTAACACTGAGAATACGTAACATCAACAATGACCAGCTTACTGGACAGGGCTTTCTGCATTGCCCTTATTTTTTTTTTTTAATTTTTTTTTTTTTTTTTTTTGGTTTTTGGGCCACACCTGGCGGTGCTCAGGGGTTACTCCTGGCTGTCTGCTCAGAAATAGCTCCTGGCAGGCACGGGGGAACATATGGGACACCAGGATTCGAACCAACCATCTTAGGTCCTGGATTGGCTGCTTGCAAGGCAAACACCGCTGTGCTATCTCTCCGGGCCCTGCATTGCCCTTTAATTGTGAGGTAAAACTAGAGGATGCTCCACACCAGCCTGACTTTAATGTAGGATATGCAGATTCCAGGATCTTTAATACAGAAACCTGATGTCAACAATAGAGACTGGGTGAAAAATAAAACTGTATTGACACTACAGACAACGACTTGACTTGAACAAACTAGTTTGCCTGAAACCTAGAGTTGGTCTTATGCCAGGAAACTTCAGGGATAGGGTCTCCTTGTATTTAGGCCAAGGCTTTTCCTTTCCATGTTCCTCATATTTTGGTGGGCCTATGCAAACAATATTTGCCACTCTAACACCATTTACTTTGCTCCTTTGGCTCTAAACCTTAAAAAAAAACACTTAAACTTTTGATGTTAACTCAAACTAATATGCATGTGCATAAAAATGTAAAAAAATACTATGCCTTCAATGTTTAAGGAATCACATAAATTTCATGGCTTTAGATTGCTTTGTGTACTGCTAAGAAATGTTATAATGTACTACAATCTGGAGACTTGTGAACAAAGTAATTGTACATGGGTTCTGTTTTAACTTCTTAATGTTCTTTGACTGTAAGTTCAAAATTTAGGCGTCAGCAAGGGGATTTCTTCTGAGAACTCTGTATATGGGTGATTGTCCTTCCCCTGTAATTTTACCTTATCCTCTTTCTTTGCATAATTATGTTATCATAATTAAAAATAAAAAAATTTTAAAAAATGAGAACAAGCAGTGCTGGCGGAAATGTGAAGAGAAAGGAACACTTATTCACTGCTGGTGGGAATGCCGTCTAGCCCAACCTTAATGGAAAGCAATATGGAGATTCCTCCAAAACCTGGAAGTTGAGCTCCCATACAATCTAGCTATACCACTCCTAGGGATATACCCTAAGAACACAAAAGTACAATACAAATATCCCTTCCTCATACCTATATTCATTACAGTGCTGTTTACAATAGCCAGACTCTAGCCTAGATGCCTCTCAATAGATGAATGGCTAAAGAGACTGTGGTATATATACAATGGAATATTATGCAGCTGTCAGAAGAGACGAAGTCATGAAATTTTCCTATACATGGATGTATATGGAATCTATCATGCTGAGTGAAATAAGTCAGAGGGAGAGAGATAAACACAGAATGGTCTCACTCATCTATGGGTTTTGAGAAAAATAAAAGACATTTGTGTAATGATTCTCAGAGATAAAATAGAGGAGGACTGGAAGGTACAGCTCATGACATGAAGCTTACCACAGAAAGTGATGAGTGCAGTCACAGAAATAATTACACTGAGAACCATCATAACAAAATGTAACTGAATGAGGGAAATAGAAAGTCTGTCTAGAGTACAGGCCGGTGTGGGATGGGGAGGAGGGACACTTGGCACATTGGTGATGGGAATGTTGCACTGATGAAGGGTCTTTTTTATATAAAAAATGCTAAACAATAATAAAAATACCATGTTCAATAGAATACTTAGGGTTGTAAAAATAGCAGAAACAATGAAAAATAAAATAAAATAAGTCCCATTTGTAATCCTAAAACTCAGATATTCATTGAAATAAATAAAACAACATAAAACTGTTAATTCAAGTACTAATAGAAAAATGCTGGAATCAATATATTTATTATTTGCAGAAAAACAAAAAACAAAAACAAAAAAAAGAATACAGAGTTTCCTCTTCCTTTCACCCACCCTTTTGAGATATAAATACCTGGCTGGACTTGGCTAGCATAAGTATTTTCATCTGTTAATTACATTTGCCCTGCCTCCACCCAGGTAGATTGAGTCTGGTCAATAAAAGAGGAGGACAGTGAGCTCTCTCAGTTCGAAAGGCTGGACGACCCATGCCCCATGATTTTCTCCCTTAAGTCTATCTTGTTTTTCTTAATCTTTGCAAAGTCCCTGTTTCAGACCCATTCACCCAGGACTGGATTACTGCAAGTGGAGTCTATACACTTAGGGAATCATTCTTGGTAGCACTAGGAGTGGGGGTGGGGGGTTGGTAAGGGTTTCAAGCTCAGGTCAGCCACATGGATGACCAGACCTACCCCCACTGTGCTATCTCATTCCTGCATTATTTCCTTTTTTTAGACAATTTTTTGTTTGTTTTTGGGCTACCGCTTGCAATGCTCAACACGCATGGCTATGTACTTAGGACTCATTCCTGATGGTGTTTCAGGGAACATTAGGGATGTAGAAGATTGAACTCAAGTTGCCATGTACAAGGCAAGTACACTAACTGCTATACTATCTCTTCAGCTCCTAAACAAATAATTTTATTGAGTAGAAAATGCCTGCTCAATTCTGGAGACCAGCTCTTGCCAGGCATGGGGTTTGGGGATGCCCCATACCAGAACCTTTCTCCCTAGCCTGGGGAGTGCTGGGAGGCTTGGCAGGCCCCCAGCCGTCCTTGTCTTTTTCCCCTGACTCCAGGACTTCCCTGGGTGCCAGCCAAGATGGCCAGAAGTGGGTTCAGGTGGACTCTTAGTGGTCCTCAGGTTCCCCCCTCCCTCCGTACTCCAGGGGGGAGGTGCATGGGGAGGAGGGCAGGCAGACATCTGGCTTCTGGTTTCCTCTTTGATTCTGGAGACCAGCTCTTGCCAGGTATGGGGTTTGGGGAGGCCCCATACCAGAGCCTTTCTCCCCAGCCTGATGAGTGCTGGGAGGCTTGGCAGGCCCCCAGCCGTCCTTGTCTTTTTCCCCTGACTCCAGGCCTTCCCTGGGTGCCAGCTCAGATGGCCAGAAGTGGGTTCAGGTGGACTCTTAGTGGTCCTCAGGTTCCCCCCTCCCTCTGTACTCCAGCGGGGAGGTGCATGGGGAGGAGGGCGGGCAGATATCTGGCTTCCAATTTTGTGCTTGATTCTGGAGACCAGCTCTTGCCAGGTATAGGGTTTTTCTCCCCTGGACTTCAGTCTTTCACTGGGCACCAGTCTAGGTGGACTCTATAGGGGTCAACAGGCTTCCCCCCTATCTCTCCCTACACTAATGGGAATGCGCTCTGGGAGGAGGGCAGTCTGTTCTAGCACTGGTTTATATTGGGACAGTCAGTGGAAATTTTTTCTCTTTGTTTTCATATTGATATTATTGTGTACATATATTCTATATATCCATAATATCCATCTTGTATTGGGACCTTGATACTGCCCATTTCTAATATTTTACTGCCTCAGTCCCAACCCTTACTTCCCCCCATTCTCCCATGTAGGTGCAGCTAATGACATGAAGCTCACCACATAGAATGATAAGTGCAGTTAGAGAAATAACTACACTGAAAACTATCATAACAATGTGAATGAATGAGGGAAAAAGAAAGCCTGTCTCGAGTACAGGTGTGGGTGGGGTGGGGAGTAGGTAGATCTGGGAAATTGGTGGTGGGAATCCTGCACTGGTGAAGGGGGGTGTTCTTTACATGACTGTAATCATACAACTACAATTATATTTGTAATCACGGTGTTTAAATAAAGATAATTAAATAAAAAAAGAAAAGAAAAATGCCTGCTCAAATATTACTATCACTTCTCATGCATCCCACCGACCTATATCATCAAATCAAAGAGGGGCATCACAACACATATACAGATTAGAAAAAATATCTCTAGAGAAAAAGTCTCCAGCCACCAAAGCATTTTCCAGCTTTTCTCAGATTTTCAAACAGCTCAAACACTAGTCTTAGTACTTTGGAGTTTCTGGGATCACTGGGTTGAGGGACTGACAAAGACACAGCAAAAGCCAGAGGCCTAGATGTCTACAATCTTGGTCACACTTCATTTCGCATCCCATAGCCACAGGACATATTGTTGCTCTGGAAATGGAACCTAATAGTGTTTTCAGCACTGTTTGTAAGAGGTATCTACAGCAAGAAGTATATTTTACATATTATAGCTTATAGTAGATATATGAATTTGAAAACACATACATTTCACAAAGCATGGTTAGGGAGTCAGTCCTGGATTAGGTGCATACCTCTCTAGTGTCTATCATGGGTCAACTCTCTGTATCTTGTGCCTCATATGCTGGACCCTGGTATAAACTAGGATCTCCAAGTGGCTCCTGGAATCCCTGAGCACCCCTTGGATGTGCACCCATTAACCCCCAATCTTTGGGGTGAATTACTTAGAAAGAATTACTTAGAAAGAAGCACGCATTCCATTCATATTTTTTATTTAATTACCTAAAGAAACTCATTCCTAACCTGCTGAGTTTAGGCTTAGAAACTTTAGGAGAGGGACCAGAGCGATGGTGCAGCAGTAGAGCATTTGCCTTGTAGGCAGCTGACCTAGGACGAACTGTGGTTCAATCCCCCGGTGTCGGAATCATCTCCCAAGCCAGGAGCGATTTCTGAGTGCATAGCCAGAAGTAACCCCTGAGCATCACCAGGTGTGGCCCAAAAATTAAAAAGAAAGAAAAAGAAACTTTAGGAGAAAAGTTGGCATGTTTCTGGACTTTTTCATCTGAGCACTTGCTTTTTGTTTTGTTTTGTTTTACAAACATCCAACAAATCTCCCTACTACCATCTATTGTATCCTCTGGGTATTGCAACTACCCATTTTTCCCTCGCAAAAAAAGCTTAATGCTAAGATTCAGTCAGAAAATACCACGTGCTTCTATGTGCTTCCCCGACCCTACCTTTAATTAGAATGACTCTGAAAGAATTTAAGGAGAATTTTAGATAATTAGCCAACACAGAACCCCACAACCTGATTCTTTAAATCATAGAGATATTACAAGTTATAAACATCCATGTGGTTGGGACCTCAGAAGCAAAATTAGATCAATGGCTTCCAAGAGTGATGAATTTACTCTCAAGATTTACTAAACCTGGGGTCGAAGAGATAGCACAGCGGTAGGGCATTTGCCTTGCACATGGCTGACCCAGGACAGATGGTGGTTCGATTCCAGGCATCCCATATGGTCCCCTAAGCTCCCAGGAGTGATTTCTGAGCGCAGAGCCAGGCAGAGCCAGGAGTAACTCCTGAGTGCCACTGGGTGTGAACCAAAAACAAAAACAAAAACAAAACAAAAAAGAAAGATTTACTGAACTAGCATTTCATGAAAAGCTGCTGTAGATGATCAAATACAGTGCAATTAGGGAATCGCTGCTTTCTTTGTAGTTCCTTGTCAAAACCAATTTCTATAACTTTTTACTAAAACAACTCATAAGTATTCCAAAAGCATTTCAAAATATATAACCCAATTTTCTAACACAAATCAAAATGTTGAAAGCTCTTAATTTCCATTTTGTCATCAAATTTAATATTTATATTTAAAAGAGATTTTAAAAGTTCCTGTGAATTACTGAGGTGAGCTCTGATTTCACCTCTAACCAACATGTGCTTTTGATACGAATACATTTGAAACTCTCTTTGTAATTTCTTCACAGTGCACTGAAATAGGACTAAGCTGATGATTTGCAAGGTCATATGCCCATCCACAAAGCCAAGGAAGCTGTCCAACCTTGCTATTCATACTCAGCCTTGCAATTATGGTGGATCAGGAGTTTTATTTTTCCCCCAGAATATTTATCTTCATGCAATAATTTTGGTTACAATTCAAACTTTGAACATTTTATGTGATGCCTTTAATTTGAAATGAAAGTATAAATCAATCAAGTCAGGCATTATTTTGCTCCTCAAATGATTTTTCTTAACTGATTTGACATGAACAATTTTCCCACTACTTACTTAAGGGTCTAAGACAATGATACTGAGTGTTCTCTTCTGATAATTATCCACAAAATTTAGTTTTGCTGTAAATTCTTATTGAAATATCTAAATCCTCATTAATTAGAAAGAAGCCAGGGCTGCTGATATCATCAGTTTTCAATGCTGAGAAGAACTAAAGAACTAAAGTTTCACTTCCTTTGCCAGTACTTATTACCATTTCAACAGCATAGCCAGGAAAGGAGTAGAAACTACTAACTAATAACTCTTGAGGAGACAACCATGCATCTGGCATACTCTAGAAAGCAGGTGGTAGAGACTAAGCTAGTGGGATCCCTTCTCACAAACCTCCTCTAGATATTTCTGTCATCACCATGAGTCCAGAAGACATTTTCCATGCACTCAGACCATCTCTGGGCAATGTGAGGCATGCCTCAGTGAGGCATCAACAAGCCGTGGGTCATCAAAATATAGTCAAAATTGTATTTATCTAGCCTGTGTCTTGCATTGTAGCAATATCTTTTCAGTTGCTTTATAGAACAATGTCAAAGTGAAATGCCAAATAACAATCACACTAGTCTCTTTGACTACATATTCACTGTAAATCCCAGCCTTAACATTCAGCTCAAGTACATACACTTGGTATGTACTAAGGATGGATGCACTTACCTGTGGATCTCTGACATTCTAAGTGACAAAGTGTAGCTCTAAGGATCAGTTGCTCATCCACAGTTACTTGATAAGTGCCTGCTTCCATTTCTTTTATTCAGCCCCCAGTAAGAGGGAGTGATAGTTTTTGCAAGAACTCTGATCACAGCGAACTGATCAGTATCAACAAGTCAGGGCCAGAGAGATAGCATGGAGGTAAGGCGTTTGCCTTTCATGCAGAGGGTCATTGGTTCAAATCCCATCATCCCATATGGTCCCCCGAGCCTGCCAGGAGGGATTTCTCAGCGTGGAGCTAGGAGTAACCTCTGAGCGCTGCTGGGTGTGACCCAAAAACCAAAAACCAAAACAACAAAAAAAAAGCATCAACAAGTCAGACAATAGGTTCCCCATTTTTTTGTGGCCTGGACCAAGGGCAGAAAGGGGCAGAACTTACTGTAAGGGCTGATCTGTTAAAAAATAAAAAACAGGATCACAAACTAGACCACAAATTAGAACTCATTTCCAATATTTACAGTTAGCCAAGCAATGCTCTTGATTTTAAAAAGTGATTATGCTATTCACAAAATAATCAATTTCAGAATTTATTTTAAAATTGAACTATATGTGATTTGTTAATCATATATGGATGGATAGATGAGTGGATGTATATAATTGAGCTCAAGTCAAAAAAAAAGCCAAAAGCAAATATAGTTCTTGTCCCACGTTACCTATCTCTTCCTTTCTCCCTTACTCTGGAAGTTTCATGCCCAGGGATGCACTAGATCTGGCCAGGCAGAAAAGACCAGTGAAGAGAAAAACAGGACAATACCACGGGCAGTAAAAACACAGAGCGGACATGAGATGCAATCCACCAACAGCACATACTAATAATGGAGTCATGAAGAAATAAAGGAAAGAAGGAAAACTAGAGAAATATTGGGCTGTCTGCTTGCTACAGTGGCCCCAGACCCTTAGTGAGAAACCAAGGAGGATTACATAGGCCCTTTGGGAAAAACTACCCGCCAAGGAGTGGGTGGAGATGGAGGGGATAGCAGCTGTCCCTCAAACCTCAGAAGACACCAAGGCACCGACTTGGCCTGTCAGCTTTGCTGCTTCTGGAATAGATACTTCCTCCTGGACAGATACAGAAATTGCTAGGTGGGTGGTTAGAGCAGCTTTTTTCAACCACTGTGCCCGCCCCGCACACTAATGTGCCATGAGATATTGTCTAGTGTGCCGTGGGAAAAATTCCAATTTTACCCGTAACATGCGGCTTCAGCTCACAAATAGACCAATCATTAGATTATTTCATAACAAAGTCATTATAAAACAATTCCTTTGCATTTATTTGATTCCTATTCAAGAGAATCAATAGAGCACAGAGTTGAATTTTTTTAAACATTTTCTAATGGTGGTGTGCCTCGTGATTTTTTTTCATGAAAAAAAAAAAGTGTTCCTTTGCACAAAAAGGTTGAAAAACACTGAGTTAGAGGCCAAGAGTCTTGCACCCTTGCAAAGTGGCCCCAAGGCCCCCCCTACAGAAGAGCTGCGCTGTACCTTATAGGTCCACCCGAGCAAACCCCTCTCTGAAGCGAGGGCGACCCTTGCAGTGGAATCACTCCCGTGTGTAATGTAATGCAAAATGGCTGGAAAGTGCGGGGGTGCGCGCCCCACTCCACGCGCTGCACGACCCACTCGGAGCCCAACGCCAGGCGGGGTGGGACCCTGGTCTCATTCGGACCCACGAACTGTGCCAGCCACCTGCTTCGTGTGGGGCCAATTCGCCCTCCCGCACGCCCAGGTGTCAAAAGGCGAACGATGAATTTGGGGATCCCAAATGGAACTTGCAGGAAAATGGGGCTCCCCGGGAAACGACAGCACCGTCCCAGGCAGGACCCGAAATTCCCTTCGGAACCACGCTCTCCTTCCCCGGGCCCAAACTGCGAAAGAATCCCGGGACCCGGGATCCACCGCTCTCGTCTCGGCGCAAAGCAGGGTGCGCGCGTCCAGGTGCTACAGGACGTTCGTTCTGGTCCCCTGAGCTCGCAGATGCTCCTACTGAGTCTGGGTGGCATCGGGGGTCCGGAGGGGAGTACCAGAATGCCTGGGAGGGAGGGTCCAACCCGTGCTGTGCCCAGTGCGCCCACCCCAGCCACGCTTCCAGTGGGGTGTGCGGGGCCACCTTTGCGCACCGCGCGCTCTGGGTGTCCGGCACTTGCCTGCGCGCATCTGCAGTTCCGGCCTTTACGATTCAAGCAGAACTTCACCCCGCTTCTCCCCCAACTGTTGGAACACAGCCCTTCGCCCCAGCACACCCGCAAACCCCTCTGAAACCAGGACTCCCCACCCCCCGTCCCTCCCGGCTCGGACCCGCGCCAAGGGGCCCAAAGGACCAAAGGCCGAGGGGACTGGAACGGTATCGGTGGCTGAGCGGTCCGGATTGTCTCGGGGCGCACGGGCTCCCCAGGTAAAGGGGTGCCCGGGTGTCCTGGAGGCTGGAGCCCGCCCCGCCTGCTGCGCAAGGGTGGCGCGGGCGGGCGGGCGGGCCGGGGAGGAGGCGGGGAGTCGTGTCGGCGCCGCTTAAAAGGCGGTTGGCGCGGACAGGTGCAGCCCCGGCGCCCAGCGAGCGTCCCCTCAAACTCCTCGCGGACCCAGCGTCGCCCCCGCCAAGACCGCCGAGCAGGTGAGACGACCCCCGGGAACTAGGAGCCTTTTGGGGACCCCCAAGGGTGGTGGCCCTGTTGCTCGCGAGCTGTCTGGAGCGTGTCGACTCCAACGCGGAGCCAGATGCGCGCGTCTCAGAACTTGGCGGGCGGCACAGGTTCGAGGACACCCCCCTCCCCGGGACCCAAAAGGGGAGTTGGAAAAAACTTGGGGCGCAGCGAGTTGGCACCACATTGCCCGCCCGCCGGCCTTTAAAACTGGGAGAGAGAGAGAGAGAAGCGCTCTCGGCTCCTCGGTGGCTTCCGAGCTGCTCCGAGCCGAGTCGGGCCGGGCAGGGCCGGGCAGGGCCGGGACTGCTTACCAGGTGCCCAAAGGACACTCAAAGGGGACCCACTGGAGGAGAAATGTGCCCGGGAAGGTTGCGTCAGTCCCGGACGCTCCGGCCCTTGGGGAGGAAATGGCCGCAGCGCAGCTGGCCCGAAGCCGGCAGGTCGGGCGGTTTTTTGCAACCGCTGCTAGTCGGGTCCTCTTGTCCCCCGACATGTCCCCTTGTCCCCGCGTCCTGGCGCTTTCTTCCAGCCCGCTCCCGAAGACTGTTGCCGCTCCGTGACATTTGTGTGGTGACACTATGACAAGAACTGAGGCGAGTAGGCCAGGGGCAGAGGCGACTCTCAGAAGCCAAAGAATTGAGAGGGTAGAGGGGGCGTCCAACAAATATTTTTCATCAAAAAACACTTTTTGCCCTTTTGGAAGTTGCTGATTCACCTAGCGTCTACCTTGGAGAACAGAACCAGCTCACCTGGGCTCTGGAAGGGCTCCAGGCAGTGGCTGGGTGGTGTCAAGAGCCTGTTGCAGCCTGCATGTGCCCACCTGTCTGATCTAGGGCTGGGGGTTGCGAGGCAAACAGGGATTCTAGTGTTGGTTCACAGGGCACCATCCTGCCCAGCTGGCCCATTCGACCTAACCCCAGCCTAGTCAAGGCATCTGCTTATCTTCCTGCAAGGATTTTTTTTAACATTGGGGTGTGTGGCTCAATGAAAAGAAAATAGGGATTAACCTGAACTCTGCTGGTCACTGCCATGGAAAGGTTGATAGATGAATGAGGTCGCTGCGTCCCACAGAGTGCCAGCAAAGAGCTAGAATGACTCATGAGGTGGTTAGGTTAAAATGTGAATTCCTGGGCCCAAGAGTTCGTATAATACAAGGGTAAGGTGCTTGCTTGGCAAGCAGTAGACCTGAATCATCTGAGTCCTGCCTGTGGGGTGATTGATTCGTGAGCATGAAGCCAAGAGTGATCCCTAGTAGAAAGCCAGGGGTGAATACTGAACACCATGTGACTGTCAGCTCATCTTTGGGCAGAAAGAGACTGAAGTGTGGGAGATTGAGACTACTAGTCTCAGTTTCTCCTAGGATGGCCTGCAGATCTCTAGAGATGGCGCTGCTTTTGCCAACGCTCTGTCTTTCAAGTTGAGCAGGGATTAGGGTTTCCTCTGATGTTCATCAGTCATCACATGCTTGCTGCAACGAAGGGCTTCAGTGCCCAAGTTGGCCACAGTGAGACATCCATCCCAAGCCTACTAAGGAGCCTCTGGAAACAGGACACAACTTGCTCCACGGGAGAACATTCCTCTTCTCAGTAAGAAGGATGCTTCCTACTAGTTTAGGAGGTGTGGAAAACAGATTACTCATGATGATCGTGGAAAGATGGAATCCTGTTTAAACAGAGGCTGATTGAGACAGTTAGAGTGTAGCTCTGTATAAATGGAGAGAGTATGGGTCCTGGATAAAAAGGCAGGTTACTGGCTTTGTGGAAAAGAGCCATGTCCATTTTCAGTAGATATAGCACACATCACCCCCACAGAGCTTGCTGTTACCTCACTGAAGTCTCACCAGTGTTTGGAATCCAGGCATCACAGAGCTAAATTCTCTGCCACATTTCATAATGCATCTATGGAGAGTCACTTCTGAAGTAAACACATTACCCATGATCAAAGTGTCCAGCCACAACTCTGTTGAGGACAGCTGCCTCTGAGTGCTATCACAGACCCAAGCAGAATGGTGTTAACACCACCGTGGTGCTGTGTGGTATATCTCTGTGACACACTCTATGTAATTGTCTCTGTGCAGAGTAGCCTTCCCCATAGATGACCCATTTCTAATTTCCTTTGTTACACATGACAGGAAGAGAGGTCCTTTCTGGAATTTGGGGGGGGGGGGCTGGATACTATACTTCAATATAAGCATCACCATTGATCAGTATTGCTGGTCAGAGTGCTCCATCCTGAGCCTTCACGTGCAGCAAAATGTTGGTGGAAAAATGACTCAGAAAGACTCAGCCGACTGAAATTTGGGCAGAATTCACCCCAGCAAGTGTTATCTTCTGCATTGTATGTCAGATCCAATACAAATAGGCAGAAACAGGGTTGCATTTTCCCTTCAGCTGGTTAGAACCTCAGACAGGGTCGAAAGACCCAAGGGTGTCTGCAAATTGCTCAGTCAACATCCTGGCATGCCCCACCCCTCCCTGACTTTCATTACATGCTGAAAATTGGCAAGATAATTTAGGTGAATAATGCAGAAACACATAGAAACATGTTCAGGATGATTTGGGAACTATATATTTAATCCTACAGCAAACTTAATTGGTTTAGTTTTCCCTTTTGTTATTTTGGAGAGATTGTGTAAGAATTGCTGTTTGTTTAGAAAGAGTTTAATAACACAGTCCCAAGACCAGGGCACTCTCCCAGACTCCAAGCTGACTCTTGTGCCTCGCTGCTTCTGTCTTTCCCAGTACCAGCCTCCCAGACAAGAAGATGGATTGGAGTACACTGCACACAATCCTTGGCGGCGTCAACAAGTACTCCACCAGTATCGGCAAAATCTGGCTGACTGTCCTCTTCATTTTCCGCATCATGATCCTTGTGGTGGCTGCCAAGGAAGTGTGGGGTGACGAGCAGGCAGATTTCACCTGCAACACCCTGCAGCCAGGTTGCAAGAACGTGTGCTACGACCACTACTTTCCCATCTCGCACATCCGGCTCTGGGCGCTCCAGCTGATCTTTGTGTCCACACCGGCCCTCTTGGTGGCCATGCATGTGGCCTACCGAAGACATGAGAAAAAGAGAAAGTTCATCAAGGGTGAAATAAAGACCGAATTTAAAGATCTTGAAGAGATAAAAAACCAGAAGGTTCGCATCCAGGGCTCACTGTGGTGGACCTACACCAGCAGCATCTTCTTCCGAATTATCTTCGAAGCCGCCTTTATGTATGTTTTCTATATCATGTACGATGGCTTCCACATGAAGCGTTTAGTGAAGTGCACCGATTGGCCTTGCCCCAATACTGTGGACTGCTTTGTGTCCAGGCCCACAGAAAAGACAGTCTTTACATTTTTTATGATCGCCGTGTCTGGAATCTGCATCATGCTCAATGTCACCGAATTGTGTTATTTGCTCATTAGATATTGTTCCGGAAAGTCAAAAAAGCCAGTTTAATGCCTTACGCACCATTTAGGTAAATGTTAGCCCAAAAGAATGAGGCAATTTGTATTTAGCTGTCAAGGTCAAGATTATTTTAAAAACGGCTATTTGAAAGTCTTTATATCAATTCTGTGATACTCTAAATACCGTCAATGAAGTGCTACCCACCTAAGTTAAATTCAAGGTTTTGACTTTTTTTTATTAAAACTATTTCAAAGAAAACCCTCAATTGCCTGGGTTTCTAGTACAAGATACTTCTACATCTTAGACAAAGGTTATTTGCATCTCTATGTCTCTTTCTCTCTCTCCTTTTCTCTCTCTCTCCCTCCCCCCCCCTCTCTCTATTTCTCTCTCACTCACTCCTTTCTTTTTAAGGAAAGCAGAGAAAAGCCAGATCCTAAAGAGGACATTGACTGTGGCTTGGTCTGTCATTTTCAGATTTCTTTTGCCAAATGTCCTGAATCAAAGGTAAACAGAAAATCTTGGGGTTTGGGTGATTTATTTGGTTTTTTTTTTTATTTGCTTGGAAAGTTTTTGTCTCTGACAATAGATAAGGGTAACCAAGGCTTTAAGTCTTGTTTCATAGTTTTTAATAGAGGACTTTAACATATGTTCTTTTGATCTACATATGATCTGAAAGTCATTTTATGTAAAAATCATTTTATGTACCTCCTATTTCAGAGTTTCAAATTGTGATTCAGAGACAGTGTGTAATTAGATGTTATCACTGAATTTTAAATATGACCTCTCAGTAATGAATTATTTGTGGTGCCACTGGCCTGGTGTTAATTGTGGTCTACAGTTCATGAAAACATTCCAGCATCTCTCAAGTGGAACAAACTCAAAAGTAATTCTTAGCAATGATTTAGAATAGTAAGTAGCCTCACTTCAAATTTTAGGTGCAAACTTCACAACAAATAGAAACTGACTGCACCTCCAACTCCTGCCAACTACTGTCTACTTCAGCAAGTCTTCATTTGTGACTTCCACCTTTTCCATTACTGTAGCAAATTGAAGAAAATCTGATTGAAGAAGCTTCTTTGGAATATCTTATTACTACAGTATAATTTAATGATACTGGATAAAATAGGAGCAAAGGATGGGAGAGTTAGTATTTTTAAAGATAATTACAAATACAGTATTCTAATCATTATGGTTGAAAATGAGTTTCATCCGGCACAAAAGTTTGCTTGTTTCCCTCTTCTGCATTCACTATTTTTAAGTGAAGAATAGAATCAATAGATATTTTTAAATAGGTTTGGTGAATTATTTAGCCTTTCTATAAGACAAATTAAAGACATTGATATGATGCTTGACATACTTTCCAAATAATGGTACTCAACAGACTTGAGTGAGGGTGAATATTTTCTATTGCAAAAAATAGATTTGTAAAAATATTTTGTAATAAATAGCTTTAATTACGTGCTTGTTACTAAAATAATTTTGTAATGTCTCAAATATCATTTAAAATAAAACATATCAACTCAATTTATAAATATATTTTAATATCTATAGTAGAATAGCAGTTTTTCATTTTATCTATAACCACCTTGAAATAAGTATGTTAATATTTCATTTTCATGTGCACCTAGAAAATAAGTTTCTAACAAGTCTAACTCCCTCAGCAGTAATCAGTTCTCTGTTGACAGAAACTGACAGGGGATTGGAGAAAGGAAGCTTGTTTCTACACAAATCAGGCTCACCTGTGACATTTTTTTTATTCATTTTATTCATGTAGACCTTATCCTAAGGTCCATGTGCTATGAGTGAGATTTGTGTTTTGGAGAATGAAGAGTTGGGGGAAGGTAACAGTTGACTCAGCTCTTTGGGGGACCACTTAAAAGTGCTATTGGAGGAGGCAGAGTAATAGTATAGCGAGTAGGGTGAATGCCCTGCCCAGGTTCTTTCCTGAGCATTCCAGATGGTTCCTGAGCCCAGCAGATACCTGAGCACAGAGCCAGTAATAAGCCCTGAGCACTACCAGGTGTGTCCCCCTCCAAAAAAAATCTATTTGTGGTAAGGTTCAGACATGAGAAGAATCTTATTAAATGTTTTCTCTGCATTATTTTCTTTCTGTATATTTATGTGGTGAAGATCTGCTGTTCAACTGGCTCCGTGCTGTGACCTGAGCTGCAGGGCCTCACCCAGTCCCCAGGAGACCAGCAGCAGTTCTGGCCTTCAGGAGTGAAAGCTGAGCCTTTCATCCAAGGCCTCAAAGCACTTTAGAGACCATGTTTGTATTTTTAAGTAGTGACTGCTCTTTTTATTTTTTTTTCTACACACTGAGAGGTTCTCAGAAATTGCCTGTGGTTCTGCAATCAGGAATCACTCCTGGTGGTCCTCTGGGGAACATATGGGATGCCAGAGATTGAAGCCAGGTTGGAGATCCAAGTCAGGTTAAAGATTAAAAAAAAAAAAAAAAAAAAAAAAAAAAACAGGTCAGCCGTATCAAGGCAAACACCCAACCCACTCTACCATCACTCCTGCCCTAACAGTGACCACTCTTAAATGCTACCATGCTGGCCCATCTTGCCTGGTTCCTGGCTCCTCTCCCTGCAGTGCTCACCTTGTGTTTAGGACTGAATTCAGGGAGGGCCTCACACTCTAAGCAAGTGCTCCACTCTTGACCCATATCTTCCACCCCTGATAATCTTTGTGCTTTTGACAGATTTAAAAGGATTAAAAAAAAAAAAAACCTAATCTGAGCCAACTTTCATCTAGGTGATGATGGAAAGTGGATAAGAGTCCCTGGCTTCTTTCCAAAGCACACTGCACCTGGTCTGATAAAATAGTACATCATTTTAAATAGATATGTTCATTTTTACAAGCCATGAAGATTATTACTCTCCAGGTATTAAAATATTGGGTCAGAATAATAATAGGCCACTCTCAATCTCTTTGAAGAGCTAATGGAGAGGTCTGACTGCATGCCTGAGGATGAGAGCTTGAACTCTGCAAATGTTTATCCTGACTAGAAATATGAAATTGTAGATGTATAATTTGTACTAGAGAAAGAAAACTGTTTAATTCTTTAAGTGTTCTACCTGGAAATGAGGGGAAGCTCAGAGGCTGGAGCTGGACTCAGAATTGGAAGTCCCAGTTTAATTCCTTAAACATCTATTCCCCTGACCATGCTGTTGTTCCCAGCATGGGCTATGATGGTCAGGAGTGACTGACCAGGAGCCATGATCACTGCTTTGGAAATCCCCCCACTGTGGTAAGATTTCTCCCAAGGTCTCGCTGAGGTTGGTGTCATCAAACCATAATCTTTACATGCCACTGAACTGTGAGAGTTCATAAAGTAGTGAACACCTGGGACAGTTCCTAGATAAGCTGGAAATTGAAGCCTCAAATCACTGTCCAATCGAGGCCAGGTGTGAGTGGGCTGGTCGAATGAGGAGTATTTCACAAGGTGACTGGGACCTGACTACACCATTACTGCCACTGACCCAAAAGACCTATGAGGCATTGTGACCAAAAAGTCTCCAGGTGGAAACAAGCACCCACTTTCCCAGAAGGCCTCAGTTTCCATGTCTTCATATAGGCTTATTATATACACCACAGACTAGTAGCAGACAAGACAGTTTATGCTAAAGCATTCTAGAGAACCACGTAGTCAGTTAAACAGTATTGTCATCTAGTTTCATTTGATAAACCCCACCCCAAGGAATGGATCAAAAAAATAAAAATAAAAAAGCTTGATGCTGAAAGCTTGA
The DNA here is from genome assembly GCF_024139225.1 of Suncus etruscus. Taxonomy (NCBI): domain Eukaryota; kingdom Metazoa; phylum Chordata; class Mammalia; order Eulipotyphla; family Soricidae; genus Suncus; species Suncus etruscus. Next base: position 50,282,311 of record NC_064857.1, read on the forward strand.
TATAGTTGTTTCAGGATTACAAAGTTCCAACACTAGTCCACTGGTGTGAGTTTCCCTACACCAGTGTTTCAATTTCCCTTCAAAATCTGAAGTCTGCCCCTTTAGCAGGTATATGACAAATTTACTTCATATTTCTTGCTACCACAAAATGGCAAATGGAATTATCATGAAATAGATCATAAAGAGTGAATTTGTGATGACTGGTTGTTATGTCTTACAATAGTGTTCTGAAAGTCATAGTCTGAGCATTTACTAAGCTGGTTATTGCTGGTTGAGCCTTCTATGTTATTGTTTTCACTCATTAAATTTCTTTTTATTTGGGGGAGGGGTTGGGTCACATCCGGCAGTGCTCAAGGCTTACTCCTGGCTCTGAACTCAGAAATTGCTCCTGGCAGGCACAAGGGGACCATATGGGATGCCAAATTTGAACCACCGTCCACCCTGGATCGGCTGCCTACAAGGCAAATGCCCTACCGCTGCGCTATCTCTCTGGCCCTCACTCATTAAATTTCCCATCAAATCTGCTGTGGTTCTACTAGACTGACCCCATTATGGAAGACTGAACTTTTCAGTCTGGAGATCAATCTACTTGGAATAATTTAAAGGTTTGGTGGCTTGCTGAGCACCTTCTAAGTTTTTTAAAGAAATAATTGCAGAGCCAGAGAGATAATATATGGTTAAGGCACTTGCTTGCACATAGCCAATCTGGAATCCATTTCCAATACCCCATTTGATTTCCCCAAGCACCACATGTAGTGATCCATGAGCAAAGAGACAGAAGATGCCCTCAGCACTGTCAGATGTGGCCCACAAACAAGCCAGCAAAAATGAACAGTTTCAAATACAGATACACATAGGTACACTGGTAGCATAGGGAAATCATCATTTCTCATTTAATAATATTATTTGGAAAAACTTTTCAGATCTTTCCCTGTTGTTCTAACAGGTGTGCAATATCCTTGATCTAAATAAGCCATAAGTTATGTAACTGTTTCCTGGTTAGTCATCAGTTATATTTTTTCCAACTTATACAAACTATCCTCTCCCTTTTTGCTCTCAACTCCTCTTAAATTAGGCTTTAACTTTCCTGCTTATTTTTCCTCTTAAACTAGGGGCTTTATATTTCCCCTGTTAAGTTGTATTCTACTGATGTGGCCTCATCTCTCAACTCCATCCTGATCTTGAGCCCTGTATTCAATTATTAGCTATTTTTTTCCAACTTACTGGCATTTATCAGCTTACTGAGCTTGCATTCTCTGTAATCACTTAAACCCATAAAAATATTATATGTGTTACTGGAGATATAGTACAAGGGTCAAAATATTCCCCTCGCATCAGTCAACTCAGGTTTAACCCCCCAGCACCACATATATGTGTGTGTACATATATATACATATGTGTATACATATACATGTATATTAGTTCCTGGAAAATAAGGAATTAGGCCCTGAAAAGTCACACTGTGGGTATATGTGTTTATAACAATTTCTCTTCAGAGTAGTAGTTAGCAATAGTCTGCATCTGACAAGTGCATCAAAGCACTACAGAAAGATCATGCCTGACAGTAGACTTGGGGTTCTCAGGAATAAAAAGCTAAATCATGAGAGATGGCACACCTTTTGTCAGAAAAACGCCTGATCCCATTGGTGAATTGTACCTTTTCTATTTCTTTGAGAAGTTAAATAACTGTTCAAGGACTCTTCTGCCTTGGTAATGTAAACAGCTAAATAGTTTCTCCAGTTCTTAGAGGAAGCCTCCAAGAGGTATGTGGAAAGCTTCTTTGATGCCACCTGTTGGCCATAGATTTAACTGCCAGGGGTTGCGTCATTTCAATCCCCTGGGGCATCTATGGCAACTGATTTTATACCTATCCACACAACATTCCAACACCACACCCTCCACCAGAGTGTCCATTCCCTCTCCCACTACTATCAGTTTCTTCTCTGGGATCCATTCTCACCTTTTACTCCCATACATCCCAAGGGCAAAACAACTCAACTCAGAAAAGGCATTGCACTTCTATATTCATTGCAACACTATTTACAATAGCCAAAATCTGTCAACAACCTAAATGTTCAAGAGCATGTCCAATAAATAAACTATAGTACATATACACAATGGCATACTACTAGGTTATAAGTAAAATGAACTCTTGAAATTTGCTGCTATTTGGATGGAACTAGACAGTATCATGTTATGTTGAGTGAAGTCAGAAAGACAGACACAGAATGTTCCCTCTCGTGAGTGAGATATAAAGAAGCATAGTAAGGGAACAATAAATGCTCAAAGCAATAGGATCTAAGAACTAGTCCATCCGCTTCTTAACAAATTCCTACTCCTGAACCTTTACCACCCTCATAAAAACACATTGCTCTAGAGTATGTATTTCTGATGTTAAGATAACTACCCATATCTCATCAAGATAACCACAAGGAGATGAAAAAAACAGAATTCACACAAAACATGTTCCAACTCCTCTCATAAAGACAGCACATTTCCATCCATGGCAGCCTGTGTGCAGGAAGTTGTCTGTTCAGGTTTGTGAGATCTAACTCTATAATTTCACATGAGACTCATCTCAGATCCAAAATCATTCAAATTGTGAATGAAGGATGATGCCTTCCACTTGTGACAAAGTTCTTTAATCTCATGGTTATTGTTAGTGAATCTTCATAAGTTCTGTGCTGTGGTTTTTCTAAGTAAAATTATTTAAGCACCATGGCTTACAAAGTTGCTCATAATACAGTTTTTTTCTCTCTCAATGTTCCAACACCAATCCCACCACCAATGTACCATTCACCCCACCATTATCCCCAGTTTTCCACCCTCTCCTAAGACTGCCCCTTGGCAGAAACAAATAAATTACTTAGTATTGCTTGTTACAACTAAATGAAAATAGCAGAGTGGAAATGGTAAAGGGTAAGGCGCCTGTCTTGCATGCGGTTGAACTAAATGAAAATGGAATTATTAAAAAAAAAAAACCTTTATCAAAAGAAAATTTGTAAAAATTGTGATATCTCCCAATGGAGTCATTAAGTCATCGTCTAAAGGTTTACTGAGATGTTTGTTGCTAGTATGAGCATTTTGTTGTTGGCTTTGTTTGGTGGATTCTATGATGTTTTCATGTCTAATTTGGTGTGTTCCTTCTGAGATGTCAGTATTGGAAAACATGTGAGGTGCTGTGTGGCCACAGATGCAGACGTGCAGTCCAGGACTTCAAGGATCTGTGGAGCTGGGCCAATGAGCTGAGATGGTAGTGGCTGTGGAGCATGGATGGCTGTCAAATCTGAAAGTACAGAAGCCAAGATCCCACAGCATTCCTGGAGGTTTTGGTGAGTAGTTGTCTCTGCAAAGATTAGTGGGAAAGTGGTGAGGCTGGGCCATTGACATGGCTGCAGTTGTGGGGTATGTGTGCAATTGCCAAGACTTTAACAGGGTGAGCGACTTACCCCACCCTCTCCAGTACGATTAGCTGCAAGACTGCTATATGCATAAGTTTTACAGTTTGGCTTGCCTCTCTTTCAGGAGTTAAGAGTGCTTGCAGATGGGTAGATATGGGGATGGTTTTAGACATTGGCATAGTTGCCTTGCATTGGTTTTTTGTTTATTTGTTTGGGGCCCACACCCAATGATGCTCAGGGGTTACTCCTAACTATGCACTCAGATATCACTCCTGGCTTAGAGGACCATATGGGACACCAGGGATGGAACCCAAGATCCTTCCTGGTTCAGCCACATGCAAGGCAAAAGCCCTACCGCTGTACTATTACTCCAGCCCCATGCCTTGCTTTGTTTTTAACTATGCTCAGGGTAAGGGGAGAGGACACACCATGAAATGACTATATTTGTGTGTATGTGTGTTGGAATGACAGGCCTTAGTATATAAGGCATGTGCTTCACCTCTGGAACCACATCTCCAACTCACACATTCTTCAGTTTTCCTCAGGTTTCTCTGAGAAGTCTGTCTCTTAGTTTTTGAAATATTGCCAGTATGATAAATATCATAGTCATATTCTTACTCAAGACACATATTTGAATCTAGGGAAATTATGTTTTAGGCCACACCCAATATACTCAGGAATTTCTCCTGACTGTGCTTCAAAATTACTCCTGGTGGGGCTTGAGGGACCATATGGGATGCCAGAGTTCAAACTTGAATTGGTCATATGCAAGGCAGGCAGTCTACTCACTGTACTATTGCTCTGGCCCTCAACACACATATTTGGATTTAGAAGTAGTTCTCATTTTAAAGGTTTTCTTTTTAAAATAGCACAGCAAATTCTTTAAAGATTCCATAGTATTTGTTTTACTTCAATTTATTCTGTAAGAGAAAAAAATTTTTAATATTATCCATTCACAATTTTTCAGATGCTGTGACAGCTAATGTTCAAAATCTAAAAATTGGTTTAGCAGAATTTTGAATCATAATAACTGAAGAAAACATTAATTTCCCATTTATCTTGCTTTCCCAAATATCTATTAAGATATCTATTTGAAAAAAAAAGATATCTATTTGAAGAAATATTTTAGTGCTCAGTTATAGCAATATTATTCACAATAACCATGGAAGAATCAATCCCTGGGCCGGGTGGTGGCGCTAGAGGTAAGGTGCCTGCCTTGCCTGCGCTAGCCTTGGATCGACCGTGGTTCGATCCCCCAGCGTCCCATATGGTCCCCCAAGCCAGGAGCGACTTCTGAGCGCATAGCCAGGAGTAACCCCTGAGCGTCACCGGGTGTGACCCAAAAAAAAAAAGAATCAATCCCTATCCATTGACAGATAAACAAATAAACTAAGTATGATATACACAGACAATGAAATATATTTATATAGCCTTAAATTTAAAAAGGGAACTATATGAATAACCTAGAAAAATAAAATTCATTACAACTGAGACCAATTTGCAGCTCAGCAGTAGAGCATTTATTTTGCATACATGAAGCACTGAGTTCAAACACATAAACACATACAAAAATCAAGATAAAAGAATAGAATAGTGATGCCCAAGGTTTAAGGGAAGAGATAATAATTGCTTAATAGCAAGAATAACAAATAAGGATATTCCTTGGGATAAAGAAAATATCCTGGAAGAAGAATATTCTGGGTTGATATAGTGGTTGTTCAATAATATGAATTTATTTGAAAGAGCATGTTTAAAATGCTTAGTATGGGACCAGGGAGATAATACAGTAAGATAAGGCGTTTGCCTTGCATGTGGCCAACACTGGTTTGATCTTGACACCACATATGATTCCCTGAGCACTGCCAGGAGTGATACCTCAGTGCAGAACCAGGAATAAGCCTGGAGTACCCCTAAACCAAAATTAAAATAAAGTAAATTTTATATTACTTATATTTTTTAGTACCTTGAAATTAGAACAAAAGCTCTTTCTCTACAGGAAATGGATGGTTTACCTAGAAGACATTGATTGGACCAAAAGAATATTATAAAGTATCCCAAGTGAAGACACTCATAAAACACTGGAAACCTATTTTATTAAAGTTATGACGCACAAAAATAAATCCCTAGTCTCACATATACTAGCCACAAACTTTAAACAATAGGGCATGCCTGGGCACTTCACTGAGGCTTTCCCTATTCCATAAAGAACAATCATTTTCAAGTATGGTCAAATCTTTAGGGAAGATGAACCAGAAAGCTATTCTGCCTCAAATTCAAGTGGTGTTCTAGAAGAGACCTTTCCTCATCTCAAAGCCAATTATGGACTTTTTATAATTCATACCAGGTAGAATATGGCAGCTATGAATTATCCTTTAAGGACTATGATGGTAAGGCTAGGTGGAAGGAAGTGCCAATCTTAAAAGCTCATCTGTCTCTAATTTCCTGTTGTAAGCCCATTCCAAAATTCCCAAAGCTAGTATAAATTAGTTTTTATTATAGTAATCTTGTCTAGTTTTTATTTCTTTTTTTTTCTTTTTTTTTTTTTTTTTTTTTTAGATTTTGGGCCACACCCAGTGACGCTCAGGGGTTACTCCTGGCTGTGCGCTCAGAAGTCGCTCCTGGCTTGGGGGACCATATGGAATGCCTGGGGATCGAACTGTGGTCTGTCCTAGTCTAGTGCTGGCAAAGCAAACACCTTACCTCTAGCGCCACCGCGCCGGCCCCTAGTTTTTATTTCTATACTGAATATATCACATGCCCCACATGCTCTATATCTAGAAATATGGGAAGGTTAAGAGAACTTCCTCCACTGACCAGAAAACTTCAAGCTGCAAAAATGATAAAAACAAATTTTGAGTCACAACATAAATTGTTGGCATAATTTTTATTCTCAAGATTTGTTGGTTAAAAGAACCAAACTACAACAAGCTATATACAAAAGGGGCCTGTTACACTAGCAGTCCAGGGGTATAGAGTGGAGGTATTTGAGGCATGCTGGGAACAGGGGCGGAATGAGGTCAACATTGGTGGTGGGAATAACCCTAATTCACTGTCACTATGTACCTGAAATACAACTGTGAAAGACATAATTCACATTGATCTCAATAAAAAAAAATTTTTTAAAAGAGCTTTTGTGGAGCCAGAGTGGTGACACAAGCAGTTGGACGTTTGCCTTGCATGCACTAACCTAGGTAGAACCACAGTTCGATCCCCTGGCATCCCATATGGTCCCCCAAGCCAGGAGTGATTTCTGAGCACATAACCAGGAGTAACCCCTGAGCATCACCAGTGTGGCCCAAAAACAAAATAAAACAAACAAACAAAAAAAGAGCTTTTGATTAGAGGCTAGAGATATATACAGTAGGTTGTGGATTTACATTAGCCTTGTACATAGCAGACCTGGATTCACTGGCCAGCACCCCATATGGTTCCCCAATCCCCACTAGGAGTAACTCCTGAACAGAGAATCAATAATATGTTCTGAGCATGCCAGGTGTGGTCCAAAAACAAACATGCCCAAAAAACTGTTTAAAAGAAGACAAAGAAGGACTAGAGAGAGAGAGCATGGAGGCAGGGCTTTTGCCTTGCATGCAGAAAGATGGTGGTTCGAATTTTGGCAATCCATATGGTCTCCCAAGCCTACCAGGAGCCATTTCTGAGCATAGAGCCAGGAGTAACCCCTGAGTGCTGCTGTGTGTGACCCAAAAACAGAAACAAAAACAAACAAACAAAAAAAGAGGACAAAGAGTTACTACAGCAGATAGGGTGTGTGTGTACATCAAACCAAGAATCAATCCCTGGCACTGCACATGGTCCCCTGAGTCCTGCCAGAAATTATCCTTGGGCACAGAGCCAGCAGTAAGCCGTGAGCACTCCACCTTATCAATAAAAATTTAAAAATAAAAAATTAAATTCTTGATCTTGGGCCTCAAGGTTTTTGGATTTTTTGTTTTTTGGTTTTTGGTTTTTGGGTCACACCAGGCAGCACTCAGTGGTTACTCTTGGCTCTATGCTCAGAAATCACTCCTGGCAGGCTTAGGGGACCATATGGGGTGCCGAGATTCGAACCATCTACCTTCTGCATGCAAGGCAAATGCCTTACCTCCATGCTATCTCTCCAGCCTGGGGCCTCAAGATTTACAAAGAAAATTTATCCTATTTCATAGTACCAAGAGACAAAGTTAGACTGAGCTGGAGCAGATACTTCAGTCAGAGGAACATGTGACCAAAAAGATGAAAACCACAGAATAGACATTGAACGTGCAGAGGGAAGTAGACTGGGCATGTCCACTGAAAAGTCCAGAGTGGACAGAGGGGGACATGAGGATTGAAGAGGATTGAGCTGTTCCAGGCTCCAAGTTTGACCCCAGAGACTGCCAGGTTGAGTATAGCCTTGTTGGCCCCCAGCATAGCTGGAACTTAACACTGTTCCCATACAACCAAACCAAACATTACCAGGAGTTGCACACAGGTCCTGAGTACTGCCCAGGTGCCCCAACCCACCCCCCAAAAAAAGTGTAAGTACTTCATAGGAAGTGGGACACAATGAATAGTACAGAGCAGGAGAGATACATGTATCTGAGCAGGCCTGCCCAAAAGAACTCTGATTTTTAGTCTGGCTAGGGAAGAAATACTATATAGTCAGACTTATTAAGAGAGCAATGTGATGCTGGTGAGAATGCCATCTAGTTCAGGCCTTATGGAAAACAATATGGAGAGTCCTCAGAAAACTGGAATTTGAGCTCCCATTTGATCCAGCTATACCACTCCTAGGGATATACCCTAGGAACACAAAAATGCAATACAAAAATCCCTTCCTCATACCTATATTCATCGCAGCACTATTTACAATAGCCAGATTTTGGAAACAACCGAGATGCCCTTCAACAGATGAATGGCTAAAGAAACTGTAGTACATATACACAATGGAATATTATGCAGCCATCAGGAGAGATGAAGTCATGAAATTTTCCTATACATGGATGTACATGAAATCTATTGTTCTAAGTGAATTTAAAGGGGGGAGAGAGAGAGAGAGAGTGAGAGAGAGAGAGAGAAAGAGAGAGAGAGTAGTCTCACTCATCTATGGGTTTTAAGAAAAATTAAAGACATTGAAATAATTCCCAAAAATGAGGGCCGGAAGGACAGGTTCAAGTTATGAAGCTCACCACAAAGAGTGGTGAGTGAAGTTAGAGAAATAACTATGCTGAGAGCTATCATAACAATGTCAGTGAGTGAGGGATGTAGAAAGCCTATCTCGAATACAGGGGAGTGGGGGAGGGAAGAGATGGAGGCATCAGTGATGGAAAGGTTGCACTGGTGCTGGTGAAGAGGGGTGTTCTTTTTATGACTGAAATCCAACTACATCATGTTTGTAATCACAGTGTTTAAATAAATATATTACTGAGAGAGAGAGAGAGAGAGAGAGAGAGAGAGAGAGAGAGAGAGAGAAGTGTGAGCAAGCTGCCAGCCAGTTCCCAAAGCAAAAGGACAGCCTCTCAGCCCATCTTGTCTTTGCCCAGGAAGAAGCTGCTGCCACCACTCCTGCTGATTTATTCTATGTGGCCCCTTTTCTCCCTTATCCCCTCACTGTGGACTGTTACTTGTCTCCAGATTAGGCTCCAGAGTGACCGTCAGCACAAGGACACTACCTGATTTATCCCTGACTTCTGTGATCCCAAGATCACAATGCAGTATGAAACTGTGCTCTAAATTTTGCCCACCCCCCACCAGATTGTCTCAAAAGACTTAAAGTGGATAGCTATATTTTCTTTGTATATTTCCATAGACACATTTCCTTAATAGTTATTGTTGGGTTACTGATCCTACCCTAATCAATGATTGTACTCCACCCTAGGGTGTGATCTGGTGATAGTATATTGGCTTATCCCTTACTTGGTATTCATTTCCCACCCTACAGTGGGACCTGATTCTTGTCAATAAAAGCAGGGCTCTGAGGAAGGAAGGGGTTCATTCTTCGGTCTTCTTCCACTGAGCTGCGCTCCATCTTAGGAGCAGAAAGCGTGGGTGGTTTGAATTCCTAATCGGACAGGGGGATGGGAACTGCCTTTCCTCTCTGGGAGCTTGGTGGGAATCAAACCTCAACCAATCTCCTAGAGAATGTGACCCTTTAGTTATAATTCTTAGTGTATATTTTCATATGTAGAGGTAGTTTTCTCCTTCCCTTTTATAGATCTGCTTAGTAGGAAATTCTAGTAGATAAGTCTCTCTTAGGATTTAAGTTCAGGTTATAGAGATTGTTTAGCTTGTCATTTTTACCCCATATGCATTATGTATCATGAGACATTGTTCCTTTTTGCCTAGGCACATTAAAATAGGGAGATCGTGTCTATAGAAAGAAGTTCTTATCAAGTATGGAAAGAAACTCACACATTTGATAGTATCTTTCACCCTGAACATTTATCATGGTGACTCTACTTAGGCCTGAGTTGATCTGAGAGTAACCGCCCTCTGAGAGTAACCGCCCAACCCCGAACCTTGGATCCCATCCTTGAAACTGGCACAGTTTTCTACACCAGCACCAGGAAAGAACTTCCACCAGAGGAGGCCCTAATGCCACCTGGCACCAACTTGCTTCAGGGTAAGTTTATATGACATCCTGATGGCCAGGAAACAACAATGACTTGCTTTAAGGGCAGAAGTGAAATTAGAAGACACTCCATGACATCCTGGTTTTGACATAGGATCTGTGCAAAAAAAAAAAAAGATCTCTAATTACAGAAGCCTGACTGCAACAACCGCAATTAAGTAGAACTTTTCCTGGGACCTTGGATTTGGACAATTAGTATGCCTGGAGTCTGTAGTCTATCTTATGACAAGATGCTTCACGGGTAGAGACACCCTGTTCTTTTTAGGCCATGAGTATTTCTTTTCTAATTTTCCCATTTGCTGTCCCTATGTAGAAAAAAAAAAAAAACTACCACCCTCCTTTTTTATTTTTCATTTTATATATATCTTCTAGATAGGGGCTCCTGCCTTTTACATTGAACCTTGGGATATGATTTACTTTGTTTTACCTCATATTTCTGCTTCTTTCTACAAATTCAGAAAAGGAAAAAAAAAGTGAGTGGGGGGCCCAGGGGCCAAGTGGTTTTAGGTGCATTAGTGGAGATAAAAAAAAGGGGGGGGGTGGGCCAGAACTAAATGCCTAAGCCAAAGTAAATAACAACAGAATCAAGAGACCCAACCCATAACAATCTAAACTTAAAATGGACCTGTTACATTAGTAGACCAGAGACTAAGGGTGTAGGTGTGAGATGCACACTGAGAACTTTGGTGGAGGGAAATCAACACTGGTGGTGGGAATGACCCTAATTCACTGTCACTATATGCCTGGAATCCAGTTGGAAGAACTTGTAATCCACAATGGTCTCAACAAAAGCAATTTAAAAAAGAGAGAGAGAGAGAGAGAGAGAGAGAGAGAGAGCAGTATGGTCAGCTACTACAAGATACAAAAAGGGCTCTCAGGAGTCTAAAGTAAAATAAAGGATCTTGATACAATCAAGTAGCATGGTGATTACCAACTTCCTGATAAAGAAAGGATTCTGGAAACCAGCTCCAGCCAGCTCCTAGAGCATGCGCAGTGCATAGAAGCCTCTTTCACTTTTTTGCACATTAGTCCCAACATCAGCTTAACACACCTCCTAGATTCATAATTGGCTTGTTAACAATGCATGTTTTGTAGGAGTAAACATGAAGCAATGCACATATGCACCACTCCAATTATACCCATCCATTTCTGTATATTCCTCCCTCTCACACCTTAAATACCTTAAATATGCTTGTCCCCAGATAGGAGCACATCTGTTCCTTGAAGCCTGTGGCCATGTCTCACATAGGTTCCCTCTCTTGAATACATCTCTCTCCTTTTTTCTCTCTTTCTCTCTCCCTTTCTCTCTCTCCCTTTCTCTCTTTCCCTTTCTCTCTCTCTCCCTTCCCCCTCTTCTCTCTCTCTTACTATCTTGATATTATTTCTTAGACTAAGACAAAGATGGTTTCTTTGGGTACATGTCTCTTTTACATCTCTTTTTGGACCCAAGAGAATACAATGTTGTTCCAGCAGTAGTTCTATGGCTTCCTAAGATTTATGGTTGCAGAGCTTCATCCCCAGGCTTAGCAGATCTAGTAGAACTGGTGCTACTGGGAGGTAATGTGGTAACTGCCACCTCTTGTTTTCCTTGAAGTTTAGGAATGAGCACTCTCCCTTATGTCAGTATCCCTGAGTCTGTTCTCCAGTAACAATCCAGTAATATATGGCCAATGTAGTGAAAGAAAGAAAGAAATATATTAAGCATGCTTTTATAATAAGCATAAGTTGGCAACAGACTGATTATAAAGATGAGAGTGAGGGAATAATCACTCATAACTAACTTTTTAAAGATGATCAGCAATGACTCAAAATATATAAGAAAGTAACGTCTACGTATGACTTTAACAGAATTTAAGTAAAAAATATTTACACTCCCTTATTCATCGAGGCATTTTTCATGATCATGCTACAAAAACAGTCTAAATGTGCTTGAAAAGCAGAATGGATAAAGAAAATGTGTTATACAATAGAAAGAGTTCTCCTTTAACAAAGAAGGACATACTACCATATGAGACAAAAGGATATAGGCCTGGACACAATAAGTATGTTAAGAGGGTTGAATGAAGAAAGAAGTTTAATGGGCACTAAAATGCAATGCACAGAGTTGTAAGCTCTAGACAACTGCTGAGCAATGCTGGGCTCTAGTGAATCACAAAATGTCGCTTAAAGGTCATTGAGGGTAGAATTTATGTTAAATATTCTTGCCATAGAAGGAAGGACAAAAGGAGGGAAGAAGAGAAGGAGGGAGGGAGAGAGAGCAGGATAGACGGAAAACATGTCTTTGTTTCCAAAGCCATAGTATTAACTGTTAGATTCTGCATAAAGCAACCCATTCTTCCTCTGTTTAGCTGGCTCCATCCTGACAGTCTGGACAGAATCGGGCCTTTTGTGTGGATGAGGTATGATCTTCCTTCACTGCACATGCCCTTAGGAATCCTCTAGACTGGAGCCAAGGGTCTGGAAGCTGTTTTTATGACCTAGTGTCCAAGTAGAATACAGTGTTGGGACACGCCAGCAAAGGGGATTTTACCAGAGCCTTTTCCTCTGTCCCTTTCACCTCCCCTCAATGCAGGGATTTAACCAGCTGGCATCCATACTTCAAAATTTGCAATTCACTGTGCAACAAAAGGCAGAACAGTGACCTTTTTTTTTTTTAGTATAATTGCCATCTTGTTTTTTGTTTTGCTTTGTTTCGGGGCTTCACCTGGCAGTGCTCAGAGTTTACTCCTGTCTCTGCACTCAAAAATCACTCTGACAAGCTCAGAGGACTATATGGGATGCCAGAAATCAAACCTGGGTCAGTCACGTGCAAGGCAAATGCCTTATCATCTGTACTATCACTACGGCCCCAAGCCATCTTTATTATTTTTTAGGTTAGGGAGTATTTATTAATAGAACAGTGACTTCTTTAGTCACTTTCACAACTCTAGATTTCTCTAGATAAAAAATTACCACTGCATCGGGGTTGGAACAATAACACTGTGGGGAGGGATGGAGCAATAACACAGTAGAGGGCACTTGCCTTGCACTGACTAACCAGGGTTTAATCTCCAGCACCACATATGGTCCCCCAAGCACTGCCAGAATTCCTGTGTTTAGAGCCAGTAGTAACCCCTGAACATAGATGAATGTGAGCCCCCCACCAAAAAAAAAGAGAGATCCCAATACATGTTTTTTTAATGCACACACATATACACTATTAAAAAAAGAAATGCTCATGTTTTACTTCCAGAAATGTGGGATGTTAACTCCAGATGCTCAGAATAATGCTTCTCTTTACTCCAACCCAAACTTAAAATAAAGTATGATATGATCAGAAAGTGTATTTAATATCTGGGATGTGTCAAAGGATGCATAGTCTGCTGGCAAGCTATTATTAGCCATGCCACCACCCAGATAGGAAAGATTGATTTAGATTGAAGAAGATGTAAAGTGCTTACTAAGCAACAACTCAAAGGTGGGTCATCCAATCAGTAATAATGTTCCCAAGCTGCTTTCTAACTTTCACCTAGTTCTCCATTCATCTCCACTAGCCTTTGAGGTTGGTGCTCTTGCTGTGGGTTCACAGAGTGATCTGGTGCAGAGAAACAAACAGACAGGCTCCCCTGGCATTAGGCACTGTATAATTACAGCCCACATCTGCAGGGCTTGTTAGGTGTTGGGACTAAATTTAAGAGCTGTTACTATGGGGAAGTGCTTGGCAGACTCATTGAGATGAAGGGTTCCAACCACAGGAGTGTGTGATTTCCCACAGCAAAAAGCACTCCTCAGGCACCCCCAAGGACCAAGAATTGAACCTGATTCTAAGTCTATCCAAAAATAGACTTGATCCCACAACCCCACCTGTTCTCATCCCAGCCTTCACTCAGAAGCCAGCTATGAGCCATGGCCATCCCCTTTGCCTCTCTCTGAATGACTGGGAGGTGAGCCAGACACCATCCTCAGGTTTGATTCGCTTGTGAGAGTGGCTGACAGAGAATATGTGTTCAGAACATCATAGCTGAGTGAAAAGCCTGTAACTCCCAAACAGATGCACTGCATGGAAGATGAGGACTACCAAAGTTGCCACAAACATTCCCTTCTTTCCAGAGAGACCAAAACTTCTTTCTAACCTCTCTTTGGAGACTTTTAGAGGGCCTTATTGTTCTCCTGAGATTTCCAGCCAGAAGATGCACTCAGCCTGAAGGAAAAAAATCACATTGTCATACTGCTCTTGAAAGTGTGTCTTCTTTCTCCACACCAACGGCATGAGAACACTGGGTACAGGCCACTAAGGAACTTTCAACACCCTATTCCTTTTGGTTTCCCTAACAACCATCCTCAAGTCGCCTCATTAAAACATTGGCAGCTTTTTTGCTCTCAGCACAAAGAAGTCTGAGACTTAGGAGCAGTGAAGCAGGTGCAACAATTGAAGACAAGTTAAGCCTAGGAAATGTGCTCTGGTCACATTATCAGTGACTAATGCTTTCTAGCACATAATACTAGTGAGTATTTGGGACTTCTGGTCATGCTTGAGCTGATGATTTCTAATGAACAGGTTGGACCATCATGATTGAGGGAGCAGTTTGAACACAGGCATCTCTGGGTAGAGAGAAGGAGAGCAAGCTTCTATTCACCAACAGTGTTGGGTTGTACCTGTCAGACACCAGGGCAGGAACTAATGGGGATTTTCAAATTCTAACTATTTTCCCACACCCTACACACCATATAAGGCAGCCCCTGCCTCCTCCTCTTTCTGCCTCCTGCCCCTTCCTCCTCTAGGGTAGGCAGCAGGAAGTGCTGGGCTTCTGAAGCTGGAGTAAGTACTCCTGTATCTGGAACGGTGCCCTAATTTCAGATCATGAACTGTAGTGATTCAACTCAGGAAAGGGAGGCCTCAATTAAGGAAAGAGCTAGAGTGCTTTTAGGAAATATTTACGAGTCAGCAAATGTGTTTTACTTCTCTCTGAGTCAGTCCTGATCATAGCCAAGATTAGGTTAGGACAGGTTTTAGGGGTTCTTTTTAAGAGCGTGGCTGGGTCTTCATCTTCAGTACCCAAATGAGAAAGCAGAATAGTCTTCAATGCAGAAATAACAACATGATATCACCATTAAAGGCATCAACAGGGCTGCAAATGTGACCATGAAGGTTTCCCACCTGGAGTCTAGATACAGGCATGTGTGGACAGAAATGCTCTCAGACCAAGGTAGATCTCTTTTGACCAAGTGTGCCAGAATCCAACCCACATCCAGTCCACAGTAAGAGAATCAGAGGATCTGCCCTACGCTCTAGGAGGGGGTACCCCTTCCTTCCCAAATCAGTAAGCACACAACACTAGCTGATTCTCCCTGGAATGATGACAAAAGTGAACACTGTGGTACTGCTGGGAAGACCTTCCATTCAGATTACAAACACAAAATAGAGTAATGTAACTGTAGTTCAGTGCAAGGCCTGCTCTAGATGGGGCTCCATTCCCAAATACAGAGTGGCTCAGGGATGTTCCAGAATGAACAGCACATCTCACTGTGCTCTCTCACTACTCTTCAGTGTGGTTCTGTCTGTGTGCCATCTGGCCTGCTCTGTTCTTTAAAGTGCAAAAGGTGCCAACATAAGCAGTATGGAAACTTTCAAAGGCCACCTTGGTCCAGAGTGATAGTACAGGATTATGGTACTTGCCTTACATAATACAAATACTGGTTTGTTCCCCAGCACCACATATTATCTGCCATGCACACACACACACACACACACACACACAACACACAAACACACACACCCTTAGCTTGTCTTTGAGTGACATTTTATTTGTCTCCTGTCCTATCGTATTACTCATTCCATTCTTAGCTTGAGAAAGGAGCTCAAAAGTGCCTCTAACAAATCCTTAAGACAGACACAAAACTACATGGAATGTGACCAAGAGCAGGATCCTCCCTAAGGTTAGCACAGGAATTTATTGTTGTATCAAGTACCACAGAGCAAAGGAAGAAGGAGTGTGTCTCTCAGCCTTGGGAGGCTAAAAATGCATGTCGAGCAAGAAACAAATGCATGTTGAGCTCAGGAAACAAAGGACTTGCAAGACCAAAAGTCAGTGGTGATTAATGTATGTAGAACAGGTGAGAGCTTGGGAGAGGGCCTTAGTGAGGGTCTCATAGATGCCTTCCAGAAGCAAGCTTATCTCCAGGTTCTAATATGGGGGCACAGCTAACCTGGGCCAGAGAACTGCCCTCTCTGCTGGAAAAGGGCATGCTTCCGGTCAATGCACATGAGCAACAGAATCCCAGCCAGAATCTCCTCAAGCCTTCCTTAACAGGATGACAGATGTTGTGGCCAGATCTCCATGCCTTGACCACTGGTCCCTACTTTCTCTGGCGAAGACCTCCAACACACTACAACAATTAATGACCTTGGCCAGAGCCAGGGCCTATGCAGTCTGGCAAAAGTACAGAACCTTGGAGTTGGAGGGTTGGGGTTAGCATAGCGGTAGGGAGTTTGCCTTGCATGCAGCAGACCCAGACAGACCCAGGTTCAACCCCCAGCACCCCCTATGGTCCCTTGAGCCTGCCAGGAGTGATTTCTGAATGCAGAGCCATGAGTAACTCCTGAGCACTGCCAGGTGTGGCCCACCCCCCCACCCTCCCCCCAAAAAAGTACAGAGCCTTTCTTTTTTTTGGCCTTCCATGGTCCCAGAATGGCAAAATGGCCCTCTTCACTATCCTTGTTGCCTTTTTTCCTACCCAATTGCATTGTTTCCAACCATATGTAAGTGTCATCATTTCTAGAAGACCAGGGGATGGCCCACTCACTGACACTGTCTCATTAGGAAATGTCCACAAGTAGGCCTGCCAGTGTTCTGCTCACAGAGTTGACACCCAATCTGTGATTTCTGTCTTCCCTGCAGTTTACTGAAACAATGGTCCAGCCTGGTTCTTCCTGGCCACCTGGAAAAGGCTCCTTTTCTGCTCAGAACTGGCTCCACTTCAAGAAAATTTTTTACCGAAGTGATGCAATGCAGTGTACTTTTTTTTATTCAGCCCTCCACAACCTGAACAAGTTAATTTTCAGTCACTGCAAGGAATTCTAAAAAAAAAGCACAACCCAACAGTGGGCTTCCAAGAAGCTGTTTCTGTTCCCCTAACTAAGAAGCACTGCTGTGTGTTCTTGGAATGGTCATGTTCATGTAAAGTAATGTACAGTGGCAGTCACCAGGGGAGGTGGTTTCTATTCCCTTATACACAAGGACTATTGGGTCATCTGCTAAAGAGGTTGAGGTGTCAGGGCTGTAGGGATGACCAGTGGCTGTGTTCACCTCCTGTTGACATGGGTGCTCCTGCCAGGCTGTGACTTGGGCCTAGAGCAGGCACAGCCTCCCAACCCCCCACTAGGCAGCCACCCTCAGCATATAAATGGAAGCTCTCTGACCTGATGAATGCCCTCACAAACACAGTGACCCGCCCCTCAAGAATTTCCTCCACTGAAGCCCCACAGGCCAGCATCATGCCCCTCACCTGCCCAGGGCAGAAAACCTCTGAACCCCGCGCAGCTGAAAGCACACACCATCTCCTCTATTCTCTCTACAGACTTCTGCCCTAATCTCTGTAGTCCTAGGCCCCAACACCATGAATAGCCTCTCAATTGTTCCTACCATGAAGATATCCCCCACTCCTCAATCTGATGGTCATCCCTGTGTTCTCTCTATGCCCATGTGTTTCACAAGCCCCTCACAAGGTTCCTGTCACCAGCAGCCCACAGATCTGAGCTTATCAATGCCCTTATATATCTGACCTTCCCTGACTTCTTCCACCACCCTCACTCCTGAAAGCCAATTCCCAGCCCCCAAGGCTCTAGAAAGATGTCAAATTCCTTCTCACGTTGGGCCCAGGTGTATGTTGGGGAGCTAGGAGCAGAGTCTTTTTGTTGCAGGAAAATTGATTCCTCTCCCACTGGGATGTCACATACTGTCTCTTATATTTGCTTCCATTTTAAGCCTCCAAGCTTGCATTCTTTCCCTAGTAAAGTCTATCACTCTGGCCCAAATAACTTTTTCTCAACCTATGGATATGCACTGTTACCTTTCTTATTTGATCATTATAAAAGACTTCAAAGATTACTCACTACATGTTGATTTCCATTGTATTAAGTATACTCACAATGCTGCCAACTACTACCATCATTCTTCATCTAGCAAAATTGAAACTCCCTACCATTTCTCTATCCTCTGACAACCATCTTTCTCTTTTCTGTCTCTCCAGATTTGACTGCTCTAGAAATACTATAAGGGAAATCACATAGTGTTTGCCGTTTGGGGAATAACTGTGTCACAATACATTGTCCTATAGCTCCATGCATGTTGTAGCATACCTTAGAACCTCCTTTCTTTCTAAGACTAATATACTATATATTATATATACATACATACATACACACACACACAATATGTGTATATATATCCACTTTCTTTTCCTTAGCAGTTTAACTATCTATGAAAATTTAGATTGCTTTCATGTTTTAGCCATATGAATAATGCTGTCCTGGACCTCAATGCACAAATATCTCTACAAATATACTCTTCAAGTATTTAAAGGATGTTCCTAAAATCAGAATTTCCAGAACTTATGGTAATCCTATTTTTTAATATTTCAGAGAAATGTCATAATATTTTTCAAGCAGTTTTTTTACGTCCTCATCAGGACTTGCTGAATGAACAAGTCAAGCTAGATAACATCTAAAACTAGAGGAGTTCTGTGTTCTCTAACAGAAATAAGAGGGTTTAATGTGCCTCCTTTCATTTAAAAAAAAATAAATATTATCAGAAAACAGCAGTGTTTGATGCTTTCTTTTCATTGGCAAAGGAAAGAAAGCTGGGCTGGACTTTATAAATAGAATATTGTTTTCTGAAATCCTCCCAAATTTTGCATTTATGTTTTGCCCACTCTACATTATAAATGTTCTTTCTTGGAATTTTTTTTGAGGGGGGAACAACACCCATTGGCATTCGGGTCTTATTCTTGGCTCTGCACTTAGGGATCATTCTTGGCAGGACTCAAGAGATCACCATATGGAATTGCCAGAGCTGGCTGTATGCAAATCAAGCACCCTCTCTGCTGTCTGATCTCTCTGGGAATGTTCTCTGTGAATCATTTGAAATTGATGCCATTTATTTTTCAAGAGTCAGATAATAGGTATTAAGAAAATTACCTGGGGCCGGCGAGGTGGTGCTAGAGGTAAGGTGTCTACCTTGCAAGTGCTAGCCAAGGAAGGACCACAGTTCAATCCCCCAGTGTCCCATATGGTCCCCCCAAGCCAGGGGCAATTTCTGAGCGCTTAGCCAGGAGACCCCTGAGCATCAAATAGGTGTGGCCCAAAAAAACAAAAAAACAAAAAAAAAAAAAAAAGAAGAAAATTACCTATGGTACTTCTATATTCTTAGTAGCTGCTATTTATATATAAACATATATTTATAAGCATATATATGTCTTCCCTACCTGTCAAATGAGTCTCGAATAAGCAAGAAATGAAACCTGTCCTCTTGTGAAGAAACATTAAATTTCTGGTCTGAGCTCATCAAAAATGACAACACGGGGCTTTTGGGTCATATCAGCATCAACAAATTCTTTAACCAGAATTATGTTAATGTAAAGGCCTGAGAGGTGAGAAGAGGAAAGAGGGTGTCTGGAATTTAGCTTGATGGAAACAACAAATTTCTCAAATGTGGAAAGGCTAGAGGCAAAATTAGACCTTGTCTTTGAGTCGGAGCAGAGAATAAGGAGATGGTAACGTGAATCAAGTAGTGGTTAAAGGAATTGATGGCGTTGATCTGGCCCAAGAGCTCTATTGTATTCTTTGATGAGATTTTTGAAGAAGAAAAAAAAAAAAGAAGGAAAATCATGCTAGCTAGCCCTATTCTTCTCAAACCATTTGTAATGGAACAGATTTTTACTATACTCAGGAATTTACTATAAATGTCTCCACTGTGAGACTAATCACTCTAAAAGTACTCAAATGAGGTGAGTGAATATGATTTTTTATTGTTAACACTTACTACTACTATGAAAAGGGACAACCATAGGTGCTTGGGCTTCTCAGGGTTACCAGTCCTCATGAGAACCATTAATAGTAGCAACGAGGCCCACAACTCTGTGTCGGGGGCTGTTCCATCACTCTCTGAGCCACCTTGCTTCATCTTCAGAGCAATCTTCTGCAGATAGATCATCTTTTTCTGTGACACATGAAATGGGTCCAGTTCTGGAAAACAAGACAGACAGCCTCCTAATTATACTAGAGATCATACTTCTTGCTAATCTGATAATTGTTGCTAATGGTAGGAAATCTGTCAGCAGAAATGAGCTAGGGAAGTTTACCAGGAACCATCTCTGCTCTGACCTGTCACAATTGGGGGGCGGGGCCAGTTGGTGGGGGCAAGTAATTTGGCAGAGATGAACCTGGTAATGGAGACTTAGGTAAGAGAAGGAAGGAATTACTGCAGTAAGCAAAAGTAAAACTAAAATGAGAGAATAGGGGAAAAGAAATTAACAGGCTAGAGTGTGTCCTCCGTACATTGGTAATGCTGTCTTGAATCCCATGCTGCATGGCTGCCTGCTCACTGCAGATGTGGCCCCAAACCACACACACACACACACACACACACACACACACACACACACACACACAGACGAGAGAGAGAGAGAGAGAGAGAGAGAGAAAGACAGAGACAGAGAGACAGAGAGATAGAGAGACAGAGAGAGACACAGAGACACAGACAGAGACAGACAGAGAGAGAGAGAGACAGACAGAATGGAAAAAGTGAAGAATATGTACCCAGAATAAGTCACGAGGGGATCTGGAGAGGAATAAAAAGGTAATCAATGAACAAAACCTATTTAAGTCTCATAGCTAGCTGTGCCCCAGGGTCACCTATCCAGGGGCTGATACCATCTTGCAAGACCCACTTCCTCTCAGAACAAAGGTCATCATAAGGAACTGGAGCCGGAAATTCAGCCACTCCCTCCCTCTCCTGTGCCAGCTCATTCAGTGCCCTGGGGATCCAAGCACATCCAGCTTTCAGGGTGACTCAAGGGCACACCCTTCTTCAGCAGGTTACACAAGGTGGTTCAGGTGTTCTTTTGACAGATTTTCAAAATCAACTGGGTCATCAGATGAATTTTATGAATGCTTCACCACCCTGTGCTAATATAGTTTTAATTAGCTGTGAACTCACCACTCCTTTCAAATGGTCATCCCTCCCAGGCGCCCCTTGTCAAAATGGGCATCCTAATACTGGCTGCCACCACCAACTCACCTGGCTGAGCCACAGGGTTGGGAACTACGTACTCATTAAGGCTCTTAGGAGCCTCATCAGGTTGCTTGAACTAAGTGAATCTGTAGAAAGTGCTCAACCCCAGAACCTGACAGAGAATTATTCATCAAATGGACTGAGTTTCCCTTTTAAACCTCTAAGTGGACCAGCCCTGCCATCCAGTCTTCATGCTGGAGCCTCAGTTCCTGCTGTGTCCTTCTGACCTATTGTTAGGGAGTGGAGACACATTTAAGCAACATTTGGTTGGAGCATGTCTATATTTAACATGTACTTCCTGCAGTGTGGCTGGCCTAGCAGAAGTAGTGTGTTCCCTTCTTGTTGGGAGACTGACCTGGCCAGCCCTGTTCTGCTGACAGATTGTCCCCACTGGTTCCACCCTATGAGTGTGCATGGATGTGCGGCTGATTGTGACTTAAGTGGCTGAGTAGCTGTGGTTGGACTTTTTAAAAACATAGAAGAGTGATAAGTGTAATGAGTAGGATGCTTGCTTTGTATCCAGTTCAATCCCCAGAATCCCACCAAGATTTCTCAGGGTGGCTCCTAAGCACCACCAAGAATGATTCCTGAGCCCAGAGCCAGGAATTATTAACTTTTAGATCAACATAGGTCAATTTGAAATAATTGTGATATCTCTCTTGCAAGCCTGTGACCATAACTTCAAATCTCTAGAGTCCCACAAGCACCAAGAACTAATCTGTTAGCTCTGTTGTCTGGAAGTGATATCTGGCCACACCACAGTCAGTTTCTTAATACCCCAGAAAGCGCCAAAACTGAACATATACTTAAGCACCACAGCCATAATGTGTGCCTCCGCTAGTACTCTTGCAAACTCCACAACTGAATGAACCTCACATGTCAGCCGAGTGAGTACTACAGCAACAAATGTGTGAGTACCACAGCCAGGCATATACGCAACTCCAATCATCAACAGTTTAAAAAGAATGATGGCAGCAAAGGGAATGGGGAAAAGGCTATTTTTTATTTCTCTTTTTATACGTTTCTTTAGTTCTTTTTTTAATTGACTGAGGTTCTATTATTTCCCATGTACATTATCTCAACAGCACACTAATCACTAATGTACACGCCTCCCTTCTACGAGGATCCCAACAAGCCTTCCTTCTACAGTTCCTGCCACCAACTCAATTGTATGCATCAGTTCTGTTGTATTGCCTTTGTCCCTTTGTTGCTCCTCCCTGTGTTGCTTTAAGTAGAGAACGGAGGAAATTAAAATTAAAATATTTAAGTACAGAAAAAAATCTTTAAGTACAGAATGGAGGAAACTAAAAATTAAATGGGATGGGGAGAGAGCTCAAAGGTCTAAACACAGAGTTTGTACACTGGCCGCCACAGTTCATCCTCAGCACCACGTATTCCTCAGCATTGCTGAGACTGACCCAAAACTAGCCAGCCAGGATAAAACTGCATACAGGGTCTCCACCACTTACTAGGTTTGGCAAACTTTCTCAGCAACCTGCCTTCTACAACCAGGAAGAGCAGAGGAGTTGAAGCAGCAAATAGTCCTTTGTAAATAGATCTCTTAGGGCTGGAGCCATAGTACAGCAAGCAGGTAAGGTGTTCGCCTTGGTGCAGCCAACCTAGGTTCAGTCCTTGGCATCCCATATGGTCCCCTGAGCACTGCCAAGAGTTATCCTTGAGAGCAGAGCCAGGAATAAGCCCTGAGCAACTCTGAATGTGGCCAGAAACAAAAAAGAAATGTTCTTCTAAAGCAAATTAATTATGAGGAGGTATTTCATTGTTGTTGTGATTCACATTTTCTCATTGATTAATGTGTTGTGCATCTCTGTTCGTTTGTTGATTATTCATATTTAAAGATGTCTGTTTAAGGTCTTTGTCCCATTTTTACTTTTTCTAGGATGGGGCATACAAACCTATGCTCAGGAGTCTTCAGTTTCTGTCTCCCTAAAGGAAAAAAAAAAAACACAAAAGATTCATGCACAACATAAAATACATTGTAGATGTTTTGCACAGAAAATCAAAGATAGTTTCGTGCCAGTTTTGGTAATACCTCTGAAATATAAGTGATTGCTCCACTTATTTGGGGCATTTTAATAATATTGTTGGGGAGTAGTTGTGTTGGGTTTTTGACCTATCATTAACAGTATTCCACAATAAAAATTGGGGTAAAAATCATGGTGTCACAATAAAAATTGGGGTAATCAATACATTAATAAAAATAAAATAATAGGTATATTGTTTTCCTGTCTGTGGATACAGGTTTTTCCATTTATTTATCTTCTTTCATTTTTTCAGCAATATTTTGTAGTTTCTTTTGTTTTCTTCAAGTTTTCTTCAATTTCCTAATTGATTCTTGTGTGTTTTATTCTTTTTGATGCTATTGTAAATGGAATTGTTCCCTAAATTTATTTTTATCCTTAATGATTCATAATAGAAATGCAACTCATTTGTGTATTGACTTTGTATCCTACCACTCTGATTAGTTTTCATAGTTTTTATAGAAACATTAAAATTTTTCTACATGTAAAATCATATTATCAATATGCAGACATAATTTTGCTACTTTCTTTTTAATTTGTATGCTTTATATTTCTTATTATTTCCTAACTACTTTTACCATTGCATACAAATCTTGCTGTGTGGGTTTCATAAATGTTTTTATTATATTAATGCAATTTGTTTTTAATTATTTTTCTATTTTTAGTTTGTTTAGTCTATTATGAAAAGATGCAATTTTTTTTTTTTTTGGTTTTTGGGTCACACCCGGCAGCGCTCAGGGGTTACTCCTGACTCTACACTCAGAAATCTCTCCTTGCAGGCTCGGGGATCACATGGGATGCCGGGATTTGAACCACCAACCTTCTGCATGCAAGGCAAACACACTAACTCCATGCTATCTCTCCAGCCCCAAAAGATTCAAATTTTGTCTAAAGCTTTTTTCCATCAATTAAAATTGCCATGATAGGGTTATTTGTTTGATTTTGTAGGGTCAGGAATCAAATTCTGAACCTTACATGTGCAAAGTACATATTCTATACTGAATCCTCTCCTCAGACTTCATTCCTCCTTCCACTTCTATACATTAATGTAGCATAGCATATATATTACTACTCCATTTTCATATATTGAGCTATCATTGCACTTCAATGATAAGTTATTTGTGGCATAGAATCTTATTAATATACTATTGAATTTAATTTGCTAGTATTTGAGTAGCATTTTGTTTGGTATTATTATGCCAATTTTCAAAGAGATAGTTGTCCATGTTACTTGCTGTATGTGGCTTCAATAACAATGAATTTTAGCCTCATGAAACAAATTAGGATTTATTTCTTCTTTAAAATATATTAACATTGGGGCCGGTGAGGTGGCACTAGAGGTAAGGTGTCTGCCTTGCAAGCGCTAGCCAAGGAAGGACCACTGTTCAATCCCCCGGCATCCCATATGGTCCCCCCAAGCCAGAGGCAATTTCTGAGTGCTTAGCCAGAAGTAACTCCTGAGCATCAAACGGGTGTGGCCTTAAAAACCAAAAAAAAAAAATTATATATATATATATATATATATATATATATATATATATACATTGAGCTGAAGCAATAGCACATCTAATAAAGCATTTGCCTTGCACAGGGCTGTCCCCAGTTTGATTTCCAGTATCCCATATGGTCCCCTGAGCCTGCCAGGAGTGACTTCTAAGTGTGAATCAGGAATAACCCCTGACCTCTGCTGGGTGTGCCCTAAACTAAATAAATAAATAAATAAAATATATTAACAGAATTGGTTACAAATTTCATCTAGGCCTTACAATTTGTTGTTATTGTTATTTATGGGCCACACGTAATGGTGCTCAGGGGTCACTCCTGCCTCTGCACTCAGGCATGTTCCTGGCAGTTCTCAGGGGAGCATATGGGTTGCCAGAAATTGAACCTGGGTCAGCCACATATAAGGCAAATACCCTCTCTGATATACTATCTTGCTTCCAAATATACAATTTTATTATATAATTATTCATAATACCTACTTAAAAAAATTTTTTAAAGTAGCCAAGATTTATTGTGGTGGGTAGGATGGGATGGTGAGCAGAGATCAGGAGCCCACACCGAGGCACTCAGGAGTGCAGTGCACGCCATTTGTCCAGAGGCCCACGATTTGGGATGTACTTGACCCCACAGCCATTTATTTTTATAGATTTAGTAGTAATAGTCATACTTCTGTTATGGTTTCAATAATTGATTATTTAATATTTTCGTCTTAGGTCATCTAATTAAACATTTAAAAGTTGATCTTTTATGGGGCCGGAGAGATAAAATGGAGGTAAAGCATTTGCCTTGCATGCAGAAGGATTATGGTTCGAATCCCAGCATCCCATATTGTCCCCCAAGCCTGCCAGGAACAATTTCTGAGTGAGAGTCAGGAGTAACCCCTGAGCGCCGCCGCCAGGTGTGACCCAAAAAACACAAACAAACAGAAGTTGGTCTTTTATAAAGAATTCATAGAATTTTATAGAGAATTTTGATTTCATTGATTTCTCATATTGTTTCTTGCTTTTCACTTTTTTCTTTTACTTACTTTTCTTTTGAGATCACTCCTAGCAGTGCTCAGGGATCACTCTGGGCAGGACTCAAAGAACCACATGTGGTATTGGAGATCAATCCTGAGTTGGCCACATGCAAGGCAAGAATCTTGTACAATCTCTCCTCCAGCCTAAATTTTTTTACTTTTATTTTATTCAGTTCTAATCTTTATTATTTCCTTTCTCCTGCTAGCACTGAAGTCAGCTTGATCTTTTTTACATCATTTCCCTTCATTTCAGGTCAGTACAGAGATTCCAGGAATTACTCCACTCACCATTTATATGCCCAAATTCCAGCCTGCGGCCAAAGTTGTTTGGAGACAACGGTTTTACCATCTTCTTGGGTTGTTAATATTGAAATAAATCAATTTCTCCCACTTTTCCCTTATCTTTCAAATATTGGTTTTCTGGTAGCAAACAAGCTGACCTTACAGACACATCCACAAAGCTCAGTACAATAAATTAGATAAGTGGATAAAGTATATATGCATATACATGTACATATGCATATAAAGTACATATACACATGTATATATGTGTGTTTATGTATATATTTATATGTACGTATATGTGTGTATGTATTTATATATGTATATGTATGTAAATATGTGTGTATATATTTTATATATCAGCCAAAGACTTGCTGAACTCACATTCAGAATGAAAAACAGATTTTTAGTCAGTTCCTCAGAAACAGTTCCAGCCTTAGCTACCAGGGGGCGTCCTAGGCAAGCACATCATAACTACTGGTGCAAGAAGAGAGAAGAGCCTTAGGAACCTCTAGAGCTACCAACCTCTCCTGGCAGCATCCTTTTTTGTGGAGAGAGGACACACACCTGGTGTGCCAGGAGTGGAGATGGGAGATCGGGGATGGCGAGTGCAGTGTTAGGAGGCTATCCCTAGTGTGTTAGGAGGCTATCCCTAGTGTTGCTCAGGTGGCTCCCGGGATGTTCAAGGCACTGCAGCACCAAACTGGGACACCACATACAAAGCTATGCTCCAGTCCTTTGGGCCATCTCCCCCACCTCTCCGCACCCTTTCCAATGCTCAGAAATGTTACTGTGTATGGGGACTTTTGTGTTTGTTTAATTTTGGACAACACCCAGAGGTGCTCAGGGTTACTCCTGACTCTGTGCTCAGAAAACACTCCTGTCAGTCTCAGAGACCATATGGGATGCCAGGGGTTGAACCCTGGTCTATGGTGTATAAGGGATATTGGAAATCAAACCCGGGATGGCCTTGTGCAAGATAAATGCCCTACTGGCTTTATTATCCTCCATCATCATGTATGAGGATTTAACCATCAATCTCCCTACATAGTAACTAATAGTTTGACATATACAAATATATGTATATATATATTACCCATGAAACTATCCTAAATATAATCCTGAAACAAATGAAAAAAAAACTATAATTACAAATTAAGTCATATGATTAACATCTTAGTCGCCTAATTTAAACAATACACAGTATGACAGAAGTAGAGAAGTTACTCTATTACCAATCATAATTTTGTTTGTCTTCACAAAATATGATTTCAATTCTTCATTATAGTCATATAGTCATATAAATTTTCAGTTCTGTTTCACCAGACTATCCTTGTTCTTGATTACCCTACACCACTATCCTTTCTCCAGAGCTGTCTCATATTCATTAACTGAAATTGTCTCCAGAAGACACTAAATTTCCTCCTCTGCCAGCCTCTGGTAATCATTCTTCTAATTCCTGTTCCCTTGATTTCTGACCAGAGCCTGTATCTAAGTGTTAAGTGTAGAGTCTGCATGCAACATTTGTTATTAACTTATTTCTCTTGACAGACTTTCTCCAAGGGCCATCTGTGTGGTTGTACGTGTCAGAATCCCCTTCCTGTTCTGTTGAAAGATGGGTTGTGCATTCCACAATCCCAAAAGGAAGAGGGATTATCATGACCCCTGTCTGGGTAGGACAAAAGACACAGGCAGTTTCAGTAGCAACTTCGATGGAGGAAATAATCCACACAGTTGGGAAGGAATAACAGGCCAGGAACTCACTCCGCAAGCTGTTCACTCACAATCTAGTCACTCCACCACGTGAAACCACAAGCCTAGATGGCACCTCTCTTCTAGGCCTGGAGCAGCCTTTATTGGGAAAAAACAAAGCCCACCCCCAAAGGGAGGGGGAAACATTGGATGAGGAGGCAATGAGGAAAACATCTTTTTATTTTACACTTTTAATAATATCTTTATTTAAACACCATGATTATAGAAATGCTTTTAGTTTGATTTGAGTAATAAAAAGGATACCCCCTTCTCCAGTGCAACATTCTCACCACCAATTCTCCCGTCTCACTCCTCCCCAATCCCTTGCCTGTATTTGATACAGGCATTCTACTTCTCTCACTTATTAACATTGTCATGACAGTTGTTAAGGTATTTATTTCTCTAATTCCACTCACCACTCTTTGTGGTGAGCTTGATATGTGAGTGGGCCCTTCTAGCCCTCATCTCTGTTGTCTCTGGGCATTTTTACAATAATGTTTTTTATTTCTCATGAAGCCCATAGATGAGTGAAACTATTCTGTGTCTATCTCTCTCCCTCTGACTTATTTCACTCATCATAATAGTTTACATGTTCATTCATATATAGGAAAATTTCATGACTTCTCTCTTGATGGCTGCATAATATTCCATTGTATATATGTACCACAGTTTCTTTAGCCATTCATCTGTTGAAGGACATCTTGGTTGTTTCCAGATTCTAGATATTGTAAATAATGCTCAATGAATATAGCTGTGAGGAAAGCATTTTTTGTTTGGTTGGTTTTGGTTTTTTTGGTTTTGGGGCCAACCCAGTGACACTAAGAGGTTATTACTGGCTATGTGTTCAGAAATTGCTTCTGGCTTGGGGAGCATATGGAACACCTGGGATCAAACCAAGGTCCACCCTGGGTCAGCCATGTGAAAGGCAAACACCCTACTGCTGTGCTATCGCTCCGGCCCCATTGATGAGAGTTTTTAATCAAGAATGGATGTTAGGTGGCCAGAGAGATAACATAGAGGCAGGGTGTTTGCCTTGCATGCAGAAAGATGGTGGTTTGAATCCCGGAATCCCATATGGTCCCCAAGCCTGCCAGGAGCGATTTCTGAGCATCGAGCCAGGAGTAACCCCTGAGCACTGCCGGGTGTGACCCAAACCCCCCCCCCAAAAAAAAAAACGAAAAAGAATGGGTGTTGGACCTTATTGAATGCCTTCTCTGCATCTATTTGATGTGATCTTGTGGTTTTTCTTTTTTTTATTTATTGTTGTTGTTCACATGGTGTATTATGTTGATTGATTTACATATGTTAAACTATCCTTGCTTTCCTGGAATGAAACTTACTTAGTCATGGTGTATGACCTACTTGATGAGCCAGAATTTTGTTGAGGAACTTTGCATCTGTGTTCATCAGGAAAATTCGTCCGTAGTTTTCTTTTCTTTTTTTTCAGCATCTCTGTCTGGCTTTGGAATCAGGGTAATATTAGCTTCATAAAAATTATTTGGAACTGTTCCTATCTCTTCAATTTCATGAAAAAGCTTGAAAAGGATTGGTAGTAGTTCATCTTGGAAGATTTGAAAGAATTTATTAGTGAATCCATCTGGGCCTAGGCTTTTGTTTTTGGGAAGACTTTTAATGACCATATTAATTTCCTCAGTAGTGAGGGATCTGTTTAGATATGCTAGATCATCCTGGTTTAACTGTGAAAAATTATGAGTCCAAGAATTTACCCATTAATTCCAGGTTCTCATATTTCATGGCATAGAATTTCTCAAAGTAGTCTCTGATTACCCTTTGAGTATCTGTAGTAATCTCCCCTTTTCATTTTTCATCTGGTTTATTAAGTTTATCTCTCTTCTTTTCTTTGTGAGTTTTACTAGTAATATCTCAATCTTGTTTATTTTTTCAAAGAACCAACTTATGCTTTCGTTGATATTTCAGATTGCTTTTGGGATTTCCACTTCATTGATTTCTGCTCTAAGCTTTGTTATCTTTTTCTTCCGACTTACTTTTGGCTCCATTTGTTGATCATTTCTAATTTGACAAGCTGTGTAGTTAAGCTTTTTATGTAGGCTCTTCTTTCTTCCTGATGTATTCTTGCAAAGCTATAAATTTTCCTCTTAGTACCACTTTTTCTGTGTCCCATAAATTCTAATAATTTGTGTCTTCATTGGCATTTGTTTCCAAAAATGTTTTGATTACCTCTTTGATTTCATCTCTGACCCCCTGGTTGTTCAGTCATGAGCTGTTTAATTTCCAGGTGTTAAAGTTTTTCTTCTTTGTTCCTTTGTAGTTTACTTCTAATTTCAGAGCATTGGGATCTAAGAAGGTTATCTTTACTATTTCTGTCCTCTTGACTTCATATGTTTTATGGGCCAGCATGTGGTCTATCCTGATAATGACCCATGTGTATTGGAGAAGAATGTGTAACCAGTTTTCTGGACTTATCTATAAGTCCACTTTCTTACATTTCTTTTTTTGTTTGTTTGTTTGTTTTTGTTTTTGGGTCACACCTGGCAGTGCTCAGGAGTTGCTCCTGGCTCTACACTCACAATCGCTCCTGACAGGCTCGAGGGATCATATGGGATGCCGGATTCAAACCACTTTCCTTCTGCATACAAGGTAAATGCCCTACTTCCATGCTATCTCTCCGGCCCCTCTTACATTTCTTTTTTCAGAGCTAGTATATTCTTGTTGTGTGCAAGGGGTGACAAGGCAGTGTTGAGGTCTCCCACTATTATTTTTGTTTGTTTGTTTTTGTTTTTTGGGCCACACCCATTTGACACTCAGGGGTTACTCCTGGCTATGCGCTCAGAAATAGCCCCTGGCTTGGGGGGACCATATGAGACACCAGGGGATCAAACCGTGGTCCGTCCTATGCTAGCGCTTGCAAGGCAGACACATTACCTCTAGCATCACCTTCCCAGCCCCGAAGTCTCCCACTATTATTGTGTTGCTATTGATGTCTTCTTTCAGATTTGTCAACAATTATATTAAATATTTTGCCATTGAGCACATATATGTTTAGTAATGTGATTTTTCCTGTTGTACATATTCCTTTATTATTACAAAATGTCCGGTTTTGTCCCTTATAACTTTTCTGAGTCTAAAGTTTGTGTCATCTGATATTAATATGCCCACTCCAGCTCTTTTACAAGAGTTGTTTGCTTGGATGATTTTCCTCCAGCCTTTGATTTTGAGTCTATTTTTTGTTTTGTTTTGGTTTTGGTTTTGGGCCACACCCATTTGATGCTCAGGGGTTACTCCTGGCTAAGCACTCAGAAATTGCCCCTGGCTTGGGGGGACCGTATGGGACGCCAGGGATCGAAACACTGTCCTTCCTTGGCTAGCGCTTGCAAGGCAAACACCTTACCTCTAGCGTCACCTCGCCCGCCCCTGAATCTATTTTTGTTCTGACTATTCAAGTGTGTTTTTTGTAGATAGCACAAGGTTGGATTCAGATTTTTGATCCATTTTGCCACTCTGTGTCTCTTTAACTGGTGTATTTAGTTTATTGACATTGAGAAAGATAATTGTCATGGTATTTAGTATCATCTTTGTGTAGAAGTCTGGTCTATCTGTTGGTCTGTTATCTTAAAGTAAACCTTTCAGATTTTCTTTTAAGGCTGCTTTTGAGTCTGTAAAGCAGGGGTCCTCAAACTTTTTAAACAGGGGGCCAGTTCACTGTCCCTCAGACCATTGAAGGACCAGACTATAGTGAAAATAAAAACTTATTAACAAATTCCTATGCACACTGCATATATCTTATTTTGAAGTGAAGAAACAAAACGGGAACAAATACAATATGTGGCCCACGGGCCGTAGTTTGAAGACCCCTGCATGTAAAGTTTCTGAGCTGTTGTTTATCCATGAAGCTATGTGCACTTCCTTCAAACCTGAAAGTGAATCTGGTGGATGCAGTATTCTAGCAGAAGCATTTATTTCATTGAGTTCTGTCACTATGTTCCACCACTGCCTTCTGGCCTTGTGGGTTTCTAGTAACAGGTCTTCTATAAATATTAAGGATGATCCTTTGAATATAATTTCCCATTTTTATTTGTTTGTTTATTTTTGGGCCACACCAGGTGATGCTCAAGGTTTACTCTTGGCGGGGCTGGAGAGATAGCATGAAGGTAAGGCATTTGCCTTGCATCCAGAAGGACGAATCCTGGCATCCCATATGGTCCTCTGAGCCTACCATGGGTGATTTCTGAGCGTAGAGCCAGGAGTAGCCCCTGAGTGCTGCTGGGTGTGAGTTAAAAACAAACAAACAAAAAAAAGGAGTTACTCTTGGCTCTGCACTCAGAAATTGTTCCTGGCTTGGGGACTATATGGGATGCCAGGAATCAAACCTGGGTCAGCTGCATGCAAGGCAAATGCCCTACAGCTATGCTATCACTCCAACCCTTTAAATTCCCTTCTTGATCTTGCTGCTTTCAGTATTCTATCCCTACCTGTGTGAAGCCTCATCCCTCCTTTCTTCCTAGGTAACTTGACCTTACCTGCAAGACCCTGCCCATTCCTGGGAGGGGTCTTGGAAAAAGTAGATAAGGCCTTTGACCGAGGGGATTATCTCTCGGTTCTTTGGCCAGCATGGAGGTCAAAGGGAAGATGGCTGACAGGAGTTAAGATGCAGGGCTAGCTAAGACCATCACTAATTATTTAATGCAACATCTGGTGCTCTGAACTCTGACCTGAAACCTGGACCCAAAAAAAAAAAAAAAAAAAAAAACAGTGAATATGGTGAGATTTCTGCTCTTCGTTTTATTTTGGCTTTTTTCAGATGGAGTCAGCCCAAAGTGTTTGGCCATGTGAAGCCATGTTCAAAGATGGCTGTGACCCCTTCTAGGGGCAAAAATATCAGTAAAACAGGGGAGTTGAAAACTTGTATCACTCCCATTCAAGACTCAGGACTGAAACTTTGTTGCCGAAAATCTTTTTTCTAAAAATCTCGGCCTCCTCAGATACTGATGGAGGGCCTTAATTGGAAAAGGTTCAGAAAGAAAAAGCTACAAGCAGACTGATTTTCTCAGAATGACCTTCGGCTTGAATTTGGATTTTGGCTTTGAAAATTTCGAACTGGACTTTTAGTTTGAACTCAACATCCACACATGCCCTGTGGGGAAGAAAAAAAAAAGCTGCAAACAAGTTGCGTTGCGGCAGCAGTGATCAGCCAACAGTGCCCATCCTGCTGCAAAGAAGCGGGGAAAAGCTCCTAATCAGCCCAGAAGCGGCAACACCTGCAGCTCGGCTAGGCTCGGCTCCGCTTGGCTCGGCTTGGCTCCGCTTGGCTCGGCTTGGCTCGGCTCGGCTCTGCTCGGCTCGGCTCCGCTCAGCTCGGCTCCGCTCAGCTCTGCTCGGCTCGGCTCCGCTTGGCTCGGCTCGGCTCGGCTCGGCTCGGCTCTGCTATGGAAAAGCAGCAAGCGTGGAATCCACCCTCCAGATCACAAAGGTCAACAGCGCGAGCAAAACCTCTGCGGGGCCTGGGACTATGGAAGTAAACCATGTGGTGAGAACAGCATGGAACAAATTAATCATCTGGACATTTGGTTTTAGGTGAAGGAATTTCGCAATTGGTGTTGGTAATGGGAAAAAATTAGGTAGTAGTGTAAAAAATAAAAAAAGGAGTAATAACAGCTTAGTCCATTTAAAGATCTGATTTCTAACCGCCTGCATCTTTGTCTTGATTAAGTCATTTTCTTTATAATTTATGTGTTTTGTTTTCCATAGCTAATATTTTCAATTGCAAAATGTTTAACTGTGTGTATTTTAATGTACTTAGCCTGTTTTTAAAATGTATGTTATGTATTTATGCTGTAGTACTTGTGTGTAGGGAAGGTTAATAGGAACAGAAAGTTCCCCCAATATAGTTTAAAAGTATAGGAACATGAAAGTTCCGGAATAGTGCCTGGTAGAAAAGCATTAAGAAGGGGCCGGGAAGGTGGCGCTAGAGGTAAGGTGTCTACCTTGCAAGCGCTAGCGTAGGACCGTGGTTCGATTCCCCCGGCGTCCCATATGGTCCCCCCCAAGCCAGGGGTGATTTCTGAGTGCATAGCCAGGAGTAACCCCTGAGCGTCAAACGGGTGTGGCCCAAAAACCAAAAAAAAAAAAAAAAAAAAAAAAGAAAAGAAAAGAAAAGCATTAAGAAAATATTAAGTTACAGGTGTATAGTATATTTTGCAGAAATTTTATGTTTTTGAATAGGGCTGGTGCCACATCCCACTCAGGAAAGGCACACACCACAAGGTACAGTGCCCTCCTGAAAAGGAATTATTTGCCAAAAAGGCCCGCTTAGAGCAGTCAAAATCACTTGACCCTTTGCGTGGATTGTTTGGACATAATTCCAAAAGTGGCTGTAACTATCTCTCTCTTTATTTTTAACCAATATTAATAATCAGGCCTTAGTAAATTCTTTCTAATATAGGAGGACAGTACAATCCCGCCAAAAGTCTCCCACTTAACAGCTCCCTGTAATTTTTTTCTACTTTGGCGCCAAGATCAGGTTTTTCCTAAAACTTAGCTCATAGTAAAGCAATTTTCAGTCTTTCCCCTGTTTACTCAAAGCAAGGTAATTTTCAGTTTTCCCCCAAAACTCTAAAACATTTCTCTCTCTTCCCACTTCCCTGAAAATTACCTGTTTCCCTTCTGTTTTACCCAAAACAAAGCGAACCCAAAACAAACTGCCTTTTCACCTTCAGTATCGGCTCTTTAATATGCTAATTTAAGCCAGAGTCCTCCATTCTTTTCCCAGTTTCTTTGATGTCAAGAATTTGCACCTGCTTTCCAAGCCTCTAACCTTTAAAAGTCAGCCAGCTCAAAAAATAAATTTGTCTTCGTCTTTTGAGACGTAAGTCCCCATACATTCTGTGTGGTTTCAATTCATTTCTACAATATTGTTCCGTCATTCGCCATTCCGTGTGCCCACTCTCTCCCCATGGAATTTTTTCCCGAACTCCACGAAGGATCTATTTGCAGGCGCTGAAGACTGCAACAGAATTTGGCTCACAGCAGGCTGGTATGTTAATTTTCACTTTATTACATTGTTGCATAAAAATATTAACCCACCTTTGGCTAAGGTGGAGTCAGGATTACAAAAGGTTCTTTTATATTTCAGAGAAGGGGGATGAAGCCTCATCCCTCCTTTCTTTCTAGGTAACTTGACCTTACCTGCAAGACCCCGCCCATTCCTGGGAGGGGTCTTGGAAAAGGTAGATAAGGCCTTTGACCGAGGGGATTATCTCTCGGTTCTTTTCGTCTTTGGCCAGCATGGAGGTCAAAGGGAAGATGGCTGACAGGAGCTAAGATGCGGGGCTAGCTAAGACCATTACTAATTATTTAACACAACACCTGTGAAATTCATCATTGTGACTAGTATGTGTCTTGAGGTGCTTTTCTTCAGGTCTCTTCTAGTTGGTACTCTTTGGGCATACAGGATTTTTTTGCATACAATCTTTAGCTCTGGGAGTTTTTCTGCAATGATGTTCTTGACTGTTGATTCTTCCTGGGTATTTTCTTCCTGAGTCTCTGAGACTCCAATGAGTCTTATGTTGTTTCTGTTGAGTTTATCAAAGTCTTCTATTTTGATCTGTTGACATTCTTTGTGGATTTTTTCATTGTCTAATCATTTGGCTCTTTTCCAATCTCTTCTGTTGGATCAGAGTGATATCACAGTGGCAGGGTGTTTGCCTTGCACACAGCTGCCTTGGGATGGATCCAGGTTTGGTTCAGGCATCTTGGCACCCCTGAGCCTGCCAAGAGTAATTTCTGAGTGCAGAGCTAGGAATAATCCCTGAGCATTGTCAAGTGTGGCCCCAAAACAAACAAAATTAATTTCTTCTGTTGTATGGTGTTGTTATACATCTCATCTTCCAGCTCACTGATTCTGTCCTCAGCTGCTCTTATTCTGTTTGGATGCTTTCCATTGAGGTTTTCATTTCATCTACTTTATTTCAGACCTGTTATTTCAGTTTGGAGTTTTTTGA
Organism: Suncus etruscus; assembly: GCF_024139225.1. NCBI lineage: Eukaryota > Metazoa > Chordata > Mammalia > Eulipotyphla > Soricidae > Suncus > Suncus etruscus. The sequence goes on from NC_064857.1 coordinate 50,318,165, forward strand.
TATCTATCTTCATAACCTCTTGGTTCTTATTTGTGGTTTGTTCAGCTTGATCTATGCTTTCTTTGAGTTCTATGAACATCCTCCATATTTCTTTTCTAAACTCCTTATCTGAGAATCTAACTAAATGCTTGGCACTTTTCAGGTCATCAGAGCTGCCATCTTTATTCTCTATGCCTGGTATTGGCATGTGTTGTTTCCCCATTGTCATGTTTGTTATGCATTTTTTATTCTACATGTTATAGTGGGATTCACAAGAAGATGTACAAGGCTGCAGAGTGGCTGGGCTATTTTCTGGCCCCACCCTATCTGGGCATTTCCAGCTCACGCAGCTTCCGCAGGTGCTTCTGGGTGGGGTTGGTCTCAAAGGCCATAGCTAATGGTCAGACTGCAGACCCTTGCAATGGCATTCAACAGCAATCTGAAAACATCTTTTTAGCATGAAACCCAAAGGAACCAATTGAGAGACATCCAACTAGAAGGCAATATGAGGACCAATCCAAAGGCCTCTATGAACACTGTTTAAAAACAAGCCATTCTATAGACCAAATTTGCTTGTTCATCTGAAGATGGACATTTACACTATTTCCGCCTTTTGACTAATAATGATACCACCAACCTGGCATGCAAGAAGAATTTTCTTGAGGGGCACAACAACATCTAAAATCCCCATACCTTGCGAGAAACTATTCACACAATATCCATCAGATAAGGGGCTAATATCTAAGATATACAAGGTACTGACAGAACTTAACAAGAAAAACATCTAACCCCATCAAAAATGGGGAGAAGAAATGAACAGACACTGTCAAAGAAGAAATACAAAGGGTCAAAAGACACATGAAAATAAAATGCTCCACATCACTAACCATCAGGGAGATGTAAATCAAAACAATAATGAGATAGCATCTCACACCACAGAGACTGGCACACATCATAAAGAACAAGAACAGTCAGTGCTGGTGGGGATGTGTGGAGAAAGGAACTCTCATTCACTGGTGGAATGCTGTCTAGTTCAGCCTTTATGGAAAACAATATGGAAATTCCTCAAAAAACTGGAAATTGGGCTCCCATATGATCTAGCTATACCCCTCTTAGTGATATACCCTAGGAATACAAAAACACCATACAAAAATGTCTTCTGCACACTTATATTCATTGCAGTGCCATTTACAATAGCCAGAAACTGGAAACAACCCAGATGCCCGACAACAGATGAATGGCTAAAGAAACTGTGATACATTTATGCATAGAATACTATCCAGCCTTCAGAAAAATGAAGTCATGAAATTTTCCTATACATGGATAAACATGGAAACTATTATGCTGAGTGAAATAAGTCAGAGGGAGAGAAATAAACACATAATAGTCTTATTAATATATGTGTTTTAAGAAAATAAAAGACATTATTATAATAATGCCCAGAGACAATAGAGATGAGGGCTGGAATATGAAGCTTACCACAAAGAGTTGTGAGTCCAGTTAGAGAAATAACTAACTACACTGACAACTATCATGACAATTGTAGTGAGTGAGAGAAGTAGAATGACTGTATCAAATAAAGGTAAGGAGTGGAAAAGTAGGAAGTTGGGTGGCATTGGTGGTGGGAATGTTGCACTGGTGAAGGCAGGGGTTCTTTTTATAATTAAAACTCAACTACAGGGCAGGAGCAATAGCACAGTGGTAAGGCATTTACTTTGCACGCAACCAACACAGGACAGACTCCGATTCAAATCCTGGCATCCCATATGGTCCCCCAAGCCTGCCAGGAGTGACTTCTGAGCACAGAGAGAGGAGTAACTCCTGAGCACTGCCAGGTGTGACTCAAAAACAAAAACAACAACAACAACTCAACTACAAACATGTTTGTAATCATGGTGCTTTAATAAAGATATTTAATTTTTTTTTTTTTTTGGTTTTTGGGCCACACCCTGTGACGCTCAGGGGTTACTCCTGGCTATGCACTCAGAAGTTGCTCCTGGCTTCTTGGGGGACCATATGGGACGCCAGGGGATCGAACCTCGGTCCGTCCTAGGCTAGCGCAGGCAAGGCAGGCACCTACCTCCAGCGCCACCGCCCGGCTAGATATTTAAATTTTTAATAAAATCCCCATTCTTTATGAAATTTTTTTGTTGTTTTGTTTTTGTTTTGTTTTTGTTTTTGGGCCACACCCGGCCAGTGCTCAGGGGTTACTCCTGACTATCTGCTCAGAAATAGCTCCTGGCAGGCACGGGGGACCATATGGGATGTCGGGATTCGAACCAACCACGTTAGGTCCTGGATTGGCTGCTTGCAAGGCAAGCGCCACTGTGCTATCTCTCCAGCCCCTCTTCATGAAATTTTTTAATCACGTAATATTCTATTTCCATTCTGTTTTCTATCCTTGGTATAACCATACTGTTCACCAAAGACCATAAGTATTCTGAATTTCTATTCCTTCATGATCAAAAAAGAATAAGTAGAATCCAGGGTCATGGTGATGTCTCAAAGGATGGGGGTGCTTGCTTCACATGCTGGTGCACTGGGTTTGATTATCTGCATTACATGGTCCACTGAGTACCACTGACGTGGCTCCCAAAACAAAATATAAACCATTTCACAGCAAGTAGGGCACTTGTTTTGCATGCAGACAACCCATATCCTATTCCTGGAATTCCTTATAGTACCCCAAGCAAGCACTGCCATGAGGAATTTCTGGGTACAGAGCAAGGAGTAAAAGCTGAGCATCACCAGGTGTGGCCCTCTCCCCAAAAAAACTATTACTATGGGCTGGGGATTTTGCTCCTGTTGTGCATGTGTGTTCCCTGGATTTAGCCCCAACACCAGGGGGGGGAGGAAAATTGGGGAGGGTAACTAGGAAACTAGTACAGAGGTTAGAATATCCTGTTTTCGGACCCAAGTTCAATCAGGGATATCACATAGCCTCTTAGGCATTGCTGTGTATGACTCAGGAGATAGCAAATGCACTGAATTGTTGCCTGGCTAATTATCACCTGGAAAACCCTCTAAAATACAGACAAAAAAGTTATGGAATGACGTATTCTGGAACTAGAGATGTGGCTTTAACGTAAAGAATATTCCTCAAAAAGTAGAAAGCCTGTCTAGAATGCAGGTGGGGGTGGGGGTGGAGAGAAGGGAGATTTGGGTCTTGGTGATGGGTATGTTGCACTGGTGAAGGGGACTGTTCTTTACATGACTGAAACCCAACTACAATCATATCTGTAATCAAGGTGTTTAAATAAAAAAAAAAAAGAATATTCCTCACATGCAGGAAATTTAGGTTCGAACACCTGCATAGCCAAAAAGGGGAAATTTTAGAGAAAATAAAATTCAAGAAAAAATAAGGGTGAAGGCAGCTCTGGGGTCTTCCAAAGTGAGTCCTCAAGCATCCTCAGAGGCAACATTCTACCCACCAAACAAAAGAGAAACACATAGGTCTCCCAAACACCCAGCAGATGCACTTCAGAAACTGTTTCTCCCAAAGTTAGAAGGCAGTGAAGCATCTTCCAAAGTGGCCGCAAGAATATTTTCATTCTATTAACATCATTAAAATGGCAGTACTTCCTAAAGCAAAGCACAGATTTAATGGAATTTCTAATGTATACCATGCCATTTTTAAAGAAACAGAAAAAGCACTCCTAAAATTTATATGAAAAATAAATCTCCAAGAATAGCTAAAGCAATGGGAGGCATCACTTTCCCAACTTCAAGCTGTACTATGAAGCTGTAGTCTTAAAAATGGCATGGTATTGGAATAAAGACTGATCCTCAGATCAATGGAATAAACTTGAATATTCTGAGATTGACCCTCGGGTATATGAGCAATTAGCCATTGGTACCGGGACAAGAAATGCAAAGCAGAGCAAGGGAAGCTCTTCAACAAGTGGTGTTGGAAAATTGGTCAGTTACATGCAAAAAAAAAGTGAACTCAAACCTCTCTCTAATGCCATGCACAAAGTCAAATCAAAATGGATTAAAGACCTGAGTTAAGAGAAAAAAAATATAGGAACACAATACACAGAGAAAAATGTAAGTAAAACACTCTATGACATTGAAGCTAATGACATCTTCAAAGATGACACACGTCTGGCCAACCAAATGGAAGCTAAAATAAACAAATTGGACTACATATAACTAAGAAGCTTCTAAACCGCAAAGAAAATAGTGATTTGGATACAAAAACTCCCTAAAGAATGGGAAAAACTATTTACCCAATAGTCATTTGATAAGGAATTAATAACTATGATATAAAAGGTACTAATAGATACATACAATAGTACATACAAGGTACTAATAGATCTTAATAAAAAATCTAATTCTAAACAAAGAATAGAAGTTGAACAGACATTTCATCAAAGAAGAAATACAAATAGTCAAAGGCACATTAAAAGATACTCCACATCATTAATCATCAGAGAGGTGCTAATCAAAACAACAATGAGATATCATCTCACACCAGAGAGACTGCCACACATCACAAAGAACAAAAACAGCCAGTGCTGGTGAAAAGGGGGAAAGTGACAGAAAAAAAGTGGTTCTCACTCATTGTTGGTGGAAATGTAGACTGGTTCAGCCTTTTTTGAAAACAATATGGATTGTCCTCAAAAACTAGAAATTGAGCTTCCATATGATCCAGCAATACCACGCTTAGGAAAATACCCTAGGAGCCTAATAACACAATGCATAAAAGCACTCTGCATTCCTATATTTATCATAAAACTATTTACCATAACCATAATCTGGAAACAACCCAAGTGCCTGAGAACAGATGAGTAGCTAAAGAAACTGTGGTACATCTACATGATAGAATACTATACATTTGTTAGGAAATATGAAGTTATGAAGTTGGCTTCTACATGAATGAATATGAAGAGTATTATAATGACCAGTAGATATAGAATAATAAAAGTAATAATTGTGGAATAAAAAATAAAAAGAATAATAAGATAGTATGGTAATAGTATCCAGAAACAATAGAAATTAGGACCAAGAAAACCAGCCCATGGAAGGAAGCTTGCCACAAAAAGTGGAGGAGAGTGGTTAGGACAGAGAAAAGACCACTATGGCAATGACAGTTTGAAATAATCACTTAGACAAGAATTGGATAATGGTAAGGATTGTTATCCCAAGGAAACAATCATTACAATCCACCTAAATAATATCTTTGTAAAGAAATTTAGAGTAGAAACCCTTAGGGTATTTAATGAGCTCAAAGAAACAATGAAATGGATATCTAACAAAACACAAGAGGATATTAAGAACAGAAATGAGAAAACTACAAACAAAAATTACAGCATTAAAATAATTTGGTAGGCAAAATAAAAAAACTTACTAAAAGGTTTCAGCATCAGAGTACCATCCACTGGACATAATCAGTGTCCTCATGATGAAATAAGATGAAGAAGACTTTGAGACAACTGAGATAGAAAAAGGCCTCAAAATAAATGAACAGCTGACAAGGGAACTTTGGGGTGAATTCAAAGCGAAAAAACATAAGAATCATTGGGTCTTTGATAGTCAGCAAGACAGCCCAAATGTCAGAGAAGTTCCCAGAGCCAGAGAACAAACACATGGTCCCAAATCCTGGAGGGCACCAACTGAAAGAGTAAAATAAAAGTATACCAAAACACATCCTAACCAGAATAACAAAACCATAGAAATATGAATACTGAGAGCAGCAAGATCAAAAAAGGAAATTATATACAAAGAAGCATTATTAATTAATTAATTTAATTAATTAATTTTAATTAATAAGTAAAGCCAATTTACCAAAGAAAACCCTCCAGGTCTGAAGTCAATGATGGGATATGGCTTAAAAAATGTTTTTAACATCAGTGAAAAGAATGTCTCAACAGGGGCCAAAGAGATAGCATGGAGGTAACGCGTTTGCCTTTCATGCAGGAGGTCATCGGTTCGAATCCCGGCGTCCCATATGGTCCCCCATGCCTGCCAGGAGCAATTTCTGAGCCTGGAGCCAGGAATAACCCCTGAGCACTGCCAGGTGTGATCCAAAAACTACACACAAAAAAAAAAAAAAAAAAAAGAATGTCTCAACAATAATCAAGAAATGCTTTACCCAGTCAAACTTTAATTCAGGGTTTTTTTGTTTTGGGGTCACACCCGGCAGTGCTCAGGGGCTACTGCTAGCTCTATGCTCATAAATCACTCCCAGAAGGCTTGGGGGACCATATGGGATGCCGGGATTCGAACCACCATCCTTCAGCATGCAAGACAAATGCCCTACCACTATGCTATCTCTCCGGTCCCTTAATTCAGATTTTAAGGAATAATACACAATGGATAAACAATAGCTCAGGAACTTCATAGACTCAAATCATCTTTTCTAGAAAAACTAAAAAAGACCACTTAAGACAAGACAATTCCCACAAACACTTCAAACTCCTATAAAAAGATTACACAAAATTCCATAATAATTATCTCTCAATGTCATTGTCTCTAATGTCCAATAATATTAGGTTGAATTAGGAAATTGAACCTAACTTTCGCTGCCTGCAGAATAAATAATCAGAACAAACACAGATTCAAAGTAAAATGTTGGAAGACAATCCTTCAAGCAAACAACTCTCTCAAAAAAGCTGAGGTGGCCATGCTAGTATCAGACAGCATAGACTTCAGGCTTAAAAAGGTGGTAAGAGGGGCCGGAGAGATAGCATGGAGGTAGGGTGTTTGCCTTGCATACAGAAAGAAGAAGGTGGTTCAAAGCCCGGCATCCCATATGGCCCCCCAAGTGTGGGTGCCCTGCCTGCAGGGACACCAATTAAGATGTGGTTATTCTTTCTTGGAGGGAGATCGCACATACACAGAGACACAATGACAGACACAGAGACAGACAAGAGTGGGAAAAGGATTCCAGATCCAAATCCGTTTATTGAAACTCAAGGCCCGGCTTATATACTTTTTGCAGGCACAGTTCCACTCGTAAATATGTCAATAGGTAATAGATACATTGAACAGGCCAGATTGTCCAGAGAGCAGGACCCATCAGCAAGTGGGACGAAATGAACAGATAATGAGAACCATCTCCATCAGGCCGGGGTGCACTGATAATGGAACCCATCTCGGGCAGGTAGGAATGTACAGATAACGCGGACCTCATAATTTAGACTCAGTTTCCCAGGACCAAAATTCTGTGCTTTCTTTGTTTTTGTACAAGCCTTAAATCTTAAAGATTAGTACAGCTCTCTGTTAGTTGCTGAGGCCTGCTTTTAGCAAAGTTCTGTCTTTGTTACAGGCCATGCTTTTTAGCTACGTTTTCTGCCTGTTAGAAGGGCTCCCTTCTTCTAATATAAAGCAAGATTAAAAGTATAATATGCTAGCTATAACTTTGAGGTTACATTGTTTAATAGCAATCCTATGTTCTAAATTACTCTATATAGTTTTATTTAGTTGGTCAAACATCCTGATCCCGAGCATTTTATAATATTCTCAGGAATCTATGTTTTCCCTTAACAGGCTGTATTCTGTCCAGATATTCTGAAAGACTATCAGGCCTCAGTTCCCCACATCAGGTGTTGCCTGTATAATAAAAGAAGAAGGAAGTCAATGTTTCCATGACAATACTAGGAAAAGTTTTCCAAAGGTAGGAATATAGCCAATACGTTGTTGCTTAACAGAGAGGTCCAGGTGTCCATTTAAGGTCAGCCCACTTTACATCGCAAGCATCGGATCATCCCATTTAACCTGTTTGGATTAGCATGAGTACCTTTGTCATGAGAAGGCCTGGCAGTATGCATGCTATGTTTGTACTCTATAAGGAGTTTCACCGGGGTTTATCGCCTATGGAATCCCACTGGCAATGGATGGTACCCAGTTAAGGGGCCCAAAGGGGTCGTATTCCAGGGTTTCCTTAAATGTTACTGCGCTTCATGCCAATGAGTAGGTTCAGCCTGCATGAATGATGTTTAGTGCTCTAATTCCAAATACTCTGGGCCTGATTGTGCCTTTCCATATTTAGTCAGGCTTTTTAGTCCTGAAATTCTAGCAGTACCAGTATGTGGCCCCACTAAAAGATCTCAGGGTGGAGATGGGCAACTCTATTAAGCAAGATGTGAAAGAGAAATCTTATTTTTTGGATTTTCCCTTACTGTTCTATACCTTGACTTGACCTTGCTAAATTTGGCCAAAGGCTGTGCAGTATTCCTTGACATGCTGTTTGAAAGGTCCATGCTGGAGTAAGTAGCATGCTAGGATGACTCCACAGTTGTTCCTGTGTATGGCTTTATCATGAATTATGCGATGGTGTTCACAGTCTCACAGGATTCCACTGGGAAGCCTCTGTCCTGCAAGTCTAAACAATAATGATGTACCTGAATAGGTTTTGACATCAATTCATCAAGTTGATGCTTAACAAAATCAGTTAATTTTTTAAAAGCCCATGGCCCAAATGAGATAACCAATAGTAAACCAATGAGGGGGGAAAGGAAGGAAGGCAAGAGGGTATTTAACCAACCAAACATATTCCATATTCCTTCATCCTATTTAATATTTAAGGCAGGTGGTGTAATTTATCAATTTTATTCTGAATTTCCTGGCTATTATCAGAAATTTTAAAGCAACACATGCCTTTCACTTTCTCACAGCCTTGATGATGAAACAGTAGTAGGTAGTCTATTGCTGCTCTATTGTCCAGGGCAGCCTGTTTCAGTTGTGTCTGTTCCTGATTAAGCAAGACAATGGCTGTAGAGGTAGCATTTAGGGATTTAGCTAAGTTGCACCCTATATGTTGCAATTGTCATTGATTAATAGATCCAAAAAAAAGAACAGTCCTGCTATAGACAAGATCATGGCTATTCTTTCAGCATCAGACAAAAAGGAGACTTTATCTAAACACTTTTCTAATAAGGGGACAGATCAAGTCCCTCATTTCTGATAAATCTTTTCCAATTGATGATTATTGGGAAAAAAGGCTGTCATTCGTGACAGACAACATTCTCCTGTGGAATTAGCAGGGATATAATTTTAAGTATTTTTCCACAGGTAAAGAACCATTCTAATGGTAAGTGTATATGACCATAGTTAGAGGGCATGTTTTCAAATTTAGAACATTTAAGAGGACCCAATTTCTGACATTGGGGTGATAAGCACTTATAAAATTTTACACAAGTACGTTGGTTAGTATAATAATATAAGAAAAAAACAGTTTAACCGCTTTCTTTGGAATAAAATAGGAACTGGGATCCCAATGAGGCAGATCCCTATATGTGACTGTCTTATTGGAAAAAGGGGAGAAAAAAGTAAGGTTGGCAATAGCATCAGCAGGTTTGCAAACTGGTCTAACACAATGACCTAACTAACATAATGCATACGGGTATCTTGTTGCAAAGAAAATGAACTAAGATTGAGGCTTTCTGCCAAAGAGATCCAATAATTTTGCCCAACGGGAACAGAGAGTGGCAAAGCAGAAGCACATTGTCCCAACATAACTGTCAGTAAAATTATTGACAAATACATGGTGGGTATTTTCATCTGGAGGGCTAGAGTGTCTATCATGGTCTCCGTCTCAGGCATTCTTTCATTCAGCGTTTTCTGGGAGCGCCTGGTCCTCGGTGTCATCATCTGGAGCTGTTTCGTCTCCAGGGTATTCCTCCTGGAGCCGGTGGTCTCCTTGTTCATCTTGTTCCTTTAGTTCTGTGGAAGGAGCAGAGGGGGAAATCTCAGGGTTTGTTGCAGCCCTGGAAACAGTTTGATTAGTTTGTTTTACCAGCCTTTCTGGTAGCCAATGAGCTGCTCCTTCTTTGGTGTCAAATATACATACTGATCCTCTTCCCCATATAAGGGCAGGATCAGGACCATGCCAAGTGTTTGTGAGTAGATCCCTCCATAGGACATGGGCATATCCCTTCTTTGCAGAATGGTGCCATAGTCTGTCAGCAGCAGAGTTACCTGCTTGATCGAGCTGTAGGAAATTAATGACGAACAAGGCGTGCGTCAGCACATTACGTGGAGAGCCTTTTATTGTATAGGTTTGTCCAGTTTTTAGTCTCAAGATCATATTCTTGAGAGTTTGATGGGCTCATTCTCTAATGCCTTGGCCTTGGGGGTTATAAGGCATTCCCATTTTGTGGCAAATGAAAAATGCCTTACAAAAAGACTAAAATTTGTTTCCGGTATACCCTGGGCCATTGTCTGTTTTTATGACTTTTGGCATGCCCATAACGGAAAAGCAAGATAATACATGAGTGATAACGTTTTTGCTAGCTTTTCCTGCTTGTAAAGTCCCATGCATAAAGCCACTATTAGTATCAATAGTTACATGAAGATATTTAAGTTTACCAAATTCAGGGACATGTGTGATATCTATTTGCCAGATTTCATTGGGGGATCAATCCTCTGGGATTGACTCCTAAATGAGGAACAGGTAGCTGAGACACACAGGCAGAGCATTGCTTAACAATTTGCCTGGCTTGTTCTCTTGTGATTTTAAATTTAAGCCTCAGTGTATTAGCATTTAGGTGGTGCAAGGAGTGGGCCTGTATAGCAGCATCCACGCATTCATCCACTAGGGCTGCGAATCTAGTTGTTTCATCTGCCAGGGAGTTACCCAAGGATAGTGGCCCAGAAAGTCCTGAATGTGCCCTTAGGTGGCCAATAAAAAATGGCACAGTTCTAATTAATTGTTTGATGTCACTGAACAATTTAGTGGCATTGGAAATTGGTTTTAGATAACTTACTGTATCTAATAAAGGTATAGAATATGCCACATATGCACTATCTGTATACAAATTAAAGGGCTCATTATATTTTTAAACACTTCTAAAATTGCACATAATTCTACCAATTGTGCAGAAGTATAATCAGTGGATATTATGGTGGACATCATTAGTCACATAGGCAGCGTTTCCATTAAAAGACCCATCAGTAAATATGACATTTGCATTATTAATAGGAGAGGATCATGTTATAATGGGAAAAATCCAAACATGCATTTTAAAAAATTGGATAAACTTATTTGCTGGATAATGATTCTCAATATTTCCTTTAAAGGAGGCACATGCCAAAGGCCAGTCATCTGTATTTTGCATTAGCCAATTAAGATGCTGTTTATTATAAGGTTGAATAAGATAATCAGGTTTCTTTTCAAAATATTTTTTTGCAAAATTCTCTTCCTGCTTCAATAAGTTCAGCCTCCAAGTATATAATAGGGAACCAGCACTTTTCTAGGGAAGACTGGCAAATGTATCCATGAAATGGGATTGTCTTGCCAAATTAATGATGTCCCTTTGGTTGTGATTTTTCTGGGCAGTCTTTTCACAAAAGTCATGAAATTCTGATTTCCGTAATAAATACTCACCACCTTCTAGCACAATATGAGCTATATGGTACCAACCGGCTGGAGTCATCCACATATCTCCCAAAGTTTCAAGGATTTCCAGAGTAAAAGGGGCTACCAGTCCATATTGATTAACTGTTGACATTAATTCTTTTAAAAGTTTCATGCTGAGCCGCTCATATCTACATGCTGCAGCTTCTGCAGGGAGTTCGGAGAGGCAAGCACTCCTCCCTCGCTAATTGTGTCAGCTTCATTTTCACTGTCACTGTCTGGCAAGGGAGTGTTTTAAGGCAGATGACATAAAAATCTATGGCTTAAGCCACAGCGTGGGTGTGGTAAGACCTCAGTAACTGGAAAAATTTTTAAATGATCTGGCATGGTGCTATTAGGTTTCTGCCATTTAGAGATACATTTTTTTAAGGTCTCCCAATGTTTACCACAGGCTGTGTTCTTTACACTGACTGTATAGAAAGAGGAGGTACAGTAAATGCTCCCCATATACACCTCAAACCAGGACCCTTTGTCTGGTCTGTATTGTGAATGGGGGGTACAAAAATTTTTTAATATTTTATTTAAACACCTTGATTATAAACATGATTGTGTTTGGGTTTCAGTCAAGTAAAGAATACCATCCATCAGCAGTGCAACATTCCCATCACCAGAGTCCCAAATCTCCCTCCTCCCCACTCCACCCCTGCCTGTACTCTAGACAGGCTTTCTATTTTCCTCCTACATTTTCATTGTTAGGATAGTTCACAAAGTAGTTATTTCTCTAACTAAACTCATCACTCTTTATGGTGAGCTTCATGAGGTGAGCTGTAACTTCCAGACCTCCTCTATTTTGTCACTGAAAATTATCATTGCAAAAATGACTTTCATTTTTCTTAAAACCCATAGATGAGTGAGACCATTCTACGTCTCTCTCTCTCACTCTCTCTCTCTCTTTCTCTGACTTATTTCACTCAGCATAATAGATTCCATGTACATCCATGTATAGGAAAATTTCATGACTTCATCTCTCCTGACAGCTACATAATATTCCATTGTGTATGTTGTGTGTGTAAATATTTTAGGGGATTATTATGTTACTGACCCTACCCTGATCGGTGATTGTGCCCTACCCTAGGGTGTGACCTGGCATTCTGTCCCCACCCTAGGGTGATACCTGATTCTGCTTCCACCATTGGGTGGTATCTGATCCCACCATTGGGTGGTACCTGATTCTGGGGGATAAAAACAAGGGTCTGTGGAAGGCGAGAGGCTTTTGGCTGGAACTTATGCTGAGTCTTTGGACTTCAGTCTTCTCCACCAAATAAAGCTAATATTTCCACAAGCCTGACTGTCTGCAAGCTGTTTACCCGCCGTTTCACCTCAGAACCGTCAGCTGGACAGGGTGGCAGACACGAGCTCCGAGCTGGAGGGGAAAGACCTCATCCTCCATCCCTCCATCAGTCAACCTCTTCAGGGGCTGACTTGCAACAGTGTATATGTACCACAGTTTCTTTAGCCATTTGTCTGTTGAAGGGCATCTTGGTTGTTTCCAGAGTCTTGCTATGGTAAATAGTGATGCAATGGGTATAGGTGTAAGGAAGGGATTTTTGTATTGTATTTTTGTCTTCCTAGGGTATATTCCTAGGAGTGGTATAGCTGGATCATATGGAAGTTGTATTCCTTGTGCACTGCAACTTTCTCTGAGCAAATAAGACATGTGGGGATGCCCCTGTGCTCAACAAAGAAATACTGCATCTCCCACTTTTCCTGAAATTGTGCACGTCATCAATCTTTCTCTTCACTGCAGGCTTTGATGAAGTCATGACGAAGGTATGACAAAATCTAATTCTGTAATAAACTTCTCTCCCTTAGGCCTCCGATAATGCAAGGGACAGCGGGCAGAAGCAGCGGAAATGACGTCTGCGCTAGGTGCAAAGTATTCGCGATTATTCGCTTACCAAATATTCGCAATAAAAATCGCATTAGTAAGAAAAAATCACAAAAAATTGCATTAAACATTTGCATACCCCAAACGGAACTGCTGGACTTTAAAGTGTGGGTGAACTGCCTGCAGGGACACCAATTAAGATGTAGTTATTCTTTCTTGGAGGGAGATCGCACATACACAAAGACACAATGACAGACACGGAGACAGACAAGAGTGGGAAAAGGATTCCAGATCCAAATCTGTTTATTGAAACTCAAGGCCCAGCTTATATACTTTTTGCGGGCACAGTTCCACTCATAAATATGTCGATAGGGGATAGATACATTGAGCAGGCCAGATTGTCCAGAGAGCAGGACCCATCGACAAGTGGGACAGAATATACAGATAATGAGAACCATCTTCATCAGGCCGGGATACACTGATAATGGAACCCATCTCGGGCAGGTCAGAATGTACAGATAACAGGGACCTCATAATTTAGACTCAGACCAAAATTCTGTGCCTTCTTTGTTTCTGTACAAGCCTTAAATGTTAAATGTTTACATTCATTTCTCTAGGCTGCCTGCTTTTAGTACAGCTCTCTGTTTGTTGCAGAGGCCTGCTTTTAGCAAAGTTCTGTGTTTGTCACAAGGCCCTGCTTTTTAGCTAAATTTTCTGCTTGTTATAAGAACTCCCATCACCCGAGCCTGCCAGGAGTGATTTCTGAGTGTAGAGGCAGGAGTGACCCCTGAGCGCTGCTGGGTGTGACCCAAAAACCAAATAAATAAATAAATAAAAGGTTGTAAGAGACATTAGGTGTTGTTCTTAAATATCAAGAAATATGTATTTCTGGAATAACTCATACTCCTAACCATATACACACATAGATCTAATGAGAGACAAACAACATACTTAAAACAATTGCTAAAACACTTGAAGAAGGACATTGATAGCAACAAAATAGTAGTTGGAAACAGACACCACTCTGTCATTTCTCTATAGATCAACTATAGTGAAGCTCAGTTAGTAAATACTTGCTTTTAAAAAACAAATGGAAGAGAGGGGTTTAGTATATAAAGGGCTTTTTATCTCCCTAAAGCCATTCTTCTATATACATAGAACATTCTCCAAAATAGAGCTTATGCTGTGACACATAAAAATAGCACCACAATGTCAAGAGGATACAAATCATGCCACCTGGGGACTGGAGAGATAGCATGGAGGTAAGGCATTTGCCTTGCATGCAGAAGGACAGCGGTTCGACCAGCATCCCATATGGTCCTCTGAGCCTACCAGGAGCAGTTTCTGAGCTTAGAGCCAGGAGTAACCCCTGGAGCTGCGGATGTGACCCAAAAAAACAAAAAAAAAAACAAAAAACAAAAAAGGAAAGAAAGAAATCATGCCACCTGAAAGAAAAGGATAAATTTTTGGACTCCATTCCTCCAATGCTGAACCAAGAAGATATAGAACACCTGAATAGAACTATCACTTTCAAAGAAATGGTAATCAAACATCTTCTCCAAAGCAAAAGCCTTGCCCAGATGAACTCACTAGTTATTTCTTCCAAATCTTTTTTGTTTTGTTTTGTTTTTTGGTTTTGTTTTTTTTTTTGGGGGGGGGGGCCACACCCGGTGACGCTCAGGGGTTACTCCTGGCTATGCGCTCAGAAGTTGCTCCTGGCTTGGGTGACCATATGGGATGCCGGGGGATCGAATCACGGTCCGTCCTAGGCTAGCGCTGGCAAGGCAGACACCTTACCTCTAGCGCCACCATGCCGGCCCCATTTCTTCCAAATCTTTAAATAGAACCCAACCACTCATCTAAACCATACACCATGACCAAATGGAATTCATCCCATGGATCCTAGGATGTTTTAACATACATTCAATCAACATATACACCATGTAAATGAAAGAAAAAAATGAATGATAGAATCAATAGATGCAGAGAAAGTATTCGACAAGATCCAGCACCCATTCATAAATTTTATAAAAAAAAACTTAATTGTTGTAGGGCCATACCCAAAACATTGTATAAATTGAATGCCATTCCTATAATAATACTGATGTCATTTTTCCCAAAGAAATTGATCGAACAACCCTAAAATTCATATTGAATAATACTTTCCCAATAGATAAAGAAATCTTTAG